>NW_028321899.1:9417500-9644651 GCF_036245765.1 Copidosoma floridanum
AATCCCAAATTCGCTCGCACAACTCTTAATTGATTTCCCACTCTGAATACTATTTATGGCTAATTCCACTTCCCCCTCTGTCCAAGAATGTCTGGTGGATTTTTTTGTGTACTTACGAAGCATTTTCACCTTATATATCAACAAGAGCAAGTGCTCAAAAACTTTTTTAAAAATACCTACAAATGACGACAGCAACGAAGAGCTACACTTAACCTACAAACGTGAAATGCACAGCTGTTGGCTGACGATGCACGATTACTTTCCTAGCTGTCCGTGCCCACTGCTCCTCACCTCGGGTGCCCATCCATGCCCCCCAAAGACATATTTTTTTATTAAGTATAACTTTACTTACACGATTCTATCATGAAAATCAAAAAAAGGAAATGAAAGCTTAAGACCCACACTTTCGAATTCTATAGTGAAAAATCACAAAGGTTCGATTTCTAATTATTTGCCAAGTAAATAAAATTTTAAGCCAGTGGTTATTTTTTGGTCTGAGTTGAATAACATCTATTATTAAAAAAGCGGAATCTTTGCATGAAAAATTTAGTATGCGGTATAAAATAAAAAAAATTAATATGAATTTCCAAAAGAAATTTAGTCGCTACACGTGTTGGTTTTGAAGAAATTTAAAAGCCCACTTCACCCACAGAACCCATCGCACTCTATTTACCCCTACCTTACTTTGGTGAGTATATTTTATACTACATTCTTATACATTTCATTATAATTTTGTAACTATCTCTTTGACTATAACGTGCACATATTCACAGGTTAGGTAAAGGTAATTGTAGATAGTCTGGATTGAAAAATAAGATAAAAGAATCATCGGACGTTTCTAAATCATCTCCACTGATACCTTACGACGAGACACATTAAAAAGTCTGTCTATTATCACAGTTCGAAGGTATGTCCTGTTGGTACATTTTTAATGAGTGTTCAAGCGTGACTGATATTTTGAACTTATATTATTAGTGATAATCCAATATTTTGTGTTTGTATACAATACGTATACTTTTTGTAATATGTGTTTCTACTTGTTTTTTTTTTTTTTATCTCTAAGCACCTTTTAAAAATTTGCATGCTTGTCCCTACAATATTATTAAAAGGAAGCTCATGCGCATTATAAGACAGTTCATGTTGCTGCACATAATAGACATCCGTTAGTTCTCCCATTCGCTGTTAAGACATCAACAAATTATGGAAAGAATTACAGAAAATGTGTGTACCACATAATAGAGATGTAATCAAACAATACCTCATCAGTAGTAAGGGTACTATTTTTCCAGACACTCTCATAGATATATGTCATACTGCTGGCGGCGAGAGTGGGGGCGTGGCCGGGGTCCTATTTTGGGCAGGCCACGTGATCCTGCGTGGGTAGCCAGTATGCGCGGAAGACGGCGCGCGGTGGCCCCGTGTAATTTGAATATTATTACCGACGCTGCCTGGTCGGTAAGCTTTTTTTTTTTTTTTTATTTTTTTTTACTTTTTTTTTTTTTTTTTTTTCTTTCTTTTTTTTTTTTTTTTTTCGGAGGGTGAAAAATTAAGGCGTCCAAGTTCCAACTGTGCCGATTGGTAAGCGTGACAGAATTTGAAAATTGCAAAATTCAAAAATTTGTTCTAATTCTTGACCACTCTTCGTAAGGGTTAGTATAAGGAGCAGGTGGTGGGTGGGGTTTTTTAAATAAATTAAGAAATATATTTCATACATATATTATATAAAAATAAACAGAATGTTTAAATGTTTTACAATATTATTACAATATTACAATGTTACGACATTAATAATCCTATTAAATTTAATATTTATGTCATTTAAAAAAATCTCTAGACAGTACGTTGTTAACTCTAAAAATACCATGTCGAAATTATTCTCTAAAAAGAAATTATCGACCGTAGAATAAAGATTTCCTTTGACATTTTTTCGTAAATATGAAAAGTGTTCCTTAATCAGCTTTTCCAAATTTGATACAGTGGTTTTATTCGTTTAAGTCATACTTTCTAATAAAACAATTAACTCGTTCACTATAAATTTCTTACACTTAGTAACTAACGTTGCTACACTTTCGATTTGGCGAAGTCTTTCATCCACACATATGACAGATTGAGCGAGTCCTAAGAATGTACATTGCTGCATAACAATAGTTGAATCGCACGTTTTTTTTTTTTTCCTATCAGCATCTTCTCCGTCACTGAATTCATTTTTATCAAAAATAACTGATTTTTTTCCGTAAGATGATGTAAATACCAACCCGATATTCCCTATTTGTATGCGATCCGTCTGACGGGTGTTTTTATCAGTAAAGTAATCATTTATAAAAGAAAAATTGATCTTTAAGTTCGCTCCATACATATGCATTTATAATTACACCTCCTGTAAACTGACATTTTGAAAACTGCAACAAATGCTCGAATCACTGACAATGTGTATTATAGTGAAGCCCAACGACGATTTTTTTCGTAGCCGTCTTGTTGAGTGGATACGAATGCAGTAATACCTTTGCGGTTGATATGATAGCACTTTCACTGTCTCTTGTATTTTCATCAAAATTTATGAAATCGGATTCTGGCTTGTCGTTATCACGCGTTAAAAAATATTTTTGTTTCTGTTTGAATAGATCCATTTTACAGATCGATGTAACGTAGTAAAATTTGAATCACTCGTGTTGTTTTACTTCACTTAAAAATTTAAAGAAATACACGTTTGCGAACAGGGTGAACGTTACCTATGCAACCGTCGTTATCGATACCGTGAAGATGACTGACAGTCTAATAGAAAATTGATACTTTAATGCTAAAAATTTTTATTTCTGCTGCACTCTCCCTCTCAAATTTTTTTGTCGATACATGATTCATAAGGATGTCCTATAGATAGTACACCATTTATGTTCATCACGTACACTGCTACGGAAAAACCTGCTAAAACATGCTTGAACGCGAGCTCAAACCTATATTTCGTCTTTCTTTTAGTCATCTGAGAAATATTCGCGAACAAATGTAGGGTTTTTCCTCACTCTTTTTCAAAATATAAAAGAGAGGAAGTGACGACGGTAGAAAATATGCAATTGTCCCTCAGTTGCAGCATATTTATTGTCCCTCAGCTGCAATAATTTTAATCTTTTTCAAAACATGAAGAACTATAAGAAACAGCGGTGAAAGTGCGCAATTGTCCCCCCGGTAGTAATATTTGACGTCATACCTGTAGAGTTTCCCAGGCTATGAATTGAGTGATGGACCTATCTAACTGTGTATACCTTTAACTTTTATCATAATCTCGCTAAAATTTCCACCAAAGGGCGAAAAGTATAGAAGTAGCTAAGGAAGAGAAGAAAACGTAAAAGAAAATCAGTCCTTATACGACACTCTTAGCCGAATCACATCTTGCTGATACGTTACAATAAATTTCCGAGTTACAATTCGTTCGAGGTCTTCCTCAATTTACTTGAAAGTTAAATACAGTGTATTTCTTGCATTTATTTAAACTTGTTTAAATTTTTGTAGCAGTGTGTTTTTACTGTGGCGTTGCTTTAGTTTTTTTGGTTAGCTACATGAATTTTTCTTAGTTTTTTGCGTTGATAAAAAAGTAAAAAAAAAAAAATATCTTCAGGTAAATTAAAATCTTTACGTACACGTCTTTTTTCTATCATCCATTATAACTTTTAAAATTATATTCATTTCAAAATATTACGTAGAGAGCGAAACTGACCGCCAGCAGGAGGAGGTATCCGAACCGATGCCCGGTCCGTCGGGGTTAACTATGATGCGTTACACCCCTGCAGGTAACTAATAAATTTAATATTCGAGTTTCTCAAACACAATGTATAACATTTTAATTATAATTGTAACATATTTTTATTTTACAGATAGAGCTGATGGGATTGATAGTGCTTATATCGAACAACAGCAGGAGCAACCCCCTTATCATCAACAAGGAAGAGGTGTTGCAAGCGTCGCCGTGCAAACAGAGGATGAACCGGACACGTTAATAGGTACAAAATATATTACTTTGGAAAGCGATAAAAAAAAATTTGTAAAATCTTTTAAAACCACTTGTCACGCGATAAAATTTCAAATTACCAACCCTTCCGATGCAGCGAATACTTTAGATTGGATCAAGAACGCTTTTCAAGAACTTATAACTGTTATTAAAAAAAATTACTCTAGTAATTATCTAGTAGGGATAGATTTGCACTCAGACGCGTTGACAGAGGGATCAGTGGGTATCTATTACAAACTTATTGATCAAATAAATTTTCAAGACATCTGGGGTCTATGCGAAAAAATTGAACAAAGCAAACGAATAATCGACATCGCGGAAACTTTAGTAGTTGAGGTTACATACGTCAAACTCCATCAAGGATGGGGTGCACAGGAAGATATTATGAATAGTTTGAGTAAAAAAGGCGTCTTAGTAATAAATAACAGAGATAATCTATGTTTAGCTAGGGCTCTTGTATGTGGTAAAGTTTTGACTGCGAAAAATTGTTCGTCAGATTGGTCCCAACAATGGAAAAAAATTAAAACCGGAAATGAACAAAAGTCGGAAGCTATTAAATTAATGCAAGAGTGTGACATTGAAATAAATAACGAACAAGGGTATGGATATGTAGAGTTTTTGAAATTTCAGCGATATTTTGAACAACATAATATATGTATTCGGATATTTGAATGAGTCTTTTGGTGATGACACAGCTCTTATATACGATGGTGCTAATGACGGAGCAGTATATTGCACATCATTTATAAACATCATGTATTATGAGGACATAGGACATTATAATTTAATTAAAAATTTATTAACCGTAAGATCAATGTATTTTTGTGCAACATGCAATAAAAATTACAAGCGTGTGGGTAAGCATGTTTGTAAATCGGTTTGCCCTGCATGCAATGGGTCGCCAAATTGTAATAACACCTACGATACGTTAAAAAAATCTTGCACTGATTGTAGGAGGGAATTTTACGGAGATCAATGTTATAATAATCATAAGATAAAAGGGTCATTTGCGCGTACAAAAAATCACAAAAGAGCGACAAGAAGCATATGCGATGTAGTTAAAATTTGTAATTTATGTGACAAGCTCATAAACTTAGCTAAAGGTAAGCATGAATGCGGAAAAAAATATTGCAAAGAGTGTAAAAGCGTTCATAAGTTTAACACGCTTTGTAGTATGCAACCTATTACGTTAAAGAATAATTTGAATGCTAAAAAAAATTGTTTCATTTTTTACGACTTTGAAACGCGACAAGATAAAGAATTACATGATACAGCCAACACGTGTGTACACATACCGATCCTTTGCGTGCTGCAAGTACGATGCGATGCGTGTATAGACGAGATAAAAGAAAATCCCCACGCGATTTGTCCCTTCTGCGGTATTAAACAGATTATTTTCGAGGGTGAAGAGTGTCTAAAAAATTTTGTTGATTTTGCAGTAAGATTTGAAAGTAAAACTTTCGCTTCATTTATCTGTATAGCTCATAACTCTAAGGCTTTTGATGGTCAATTTATATTAAAATATATTGTAGACAATAAAAAAGGTACTCCCGAGATTATTCTTAATGGGCGTAATATTATTCTTATGTCGTTAGGAAAAACTAAGTTTATAGATAGTTTAAATTACTTACCCATGAAATTGGCTGATTTACCCAAAACGTTTAGTCTTGCAGGAAATATAAAAAAAGGGTATTTTCCACATTTATTCGTTACGAGCGATAAAAATTATAAAGGTCCTTATCCAGATTCTCGCTCCTATGCGCCAGATTCTATGAACACCCGCGATCGCGCAAAGTTTTTAGAATGGTACCATAAAGTAACTTCAGACGTAAACGTGCAGTTTGACTTTAAAAAAGAACTTGTTGAGTATTGTGTGCAAGATGTTAAAATATTACGTGAAGCTTGCACGGCTTTTCGAAAAATTTTTATACAAGTCGGAAAAGTAGACCCCTTTGTTGAAAGCGTGACAATAGCAAGTGCGTGTTCCGTACTATACAGAAAAAACTTTTTAAAAAAAGATACAATTGGGATTATTCCAGCAACTGGGTATACACATGCAGGGCAGTTTTCTAAAAAATGCATCCACTGGCTTTTGTGGGAAGAAAAAGTAAGGAATGTAGAGATCATCCATGCAGGTAGATCACGAGAATATCGTTTAATAGAAGGTCTTCTCGTTGATGGTTATTTAAAACCTCAAGAAGAAACAATGAATCCGAAAGGAACCGTGTTTCAGTTTCATGGGTGTTATTTTCATGGTTGTATTCACTGTTTTCCTAACGATCGATATGAAAAATTGAACAATAATGAAACTTTTACCAAACGATATGAAAATACTATGAAAACAAGTTTTAAAATAAAAGAATACGGTTACGAAGTGATTGAGATGTGGAAGCATGATTTTGACAAATTTATAAAAAATATTAACGAGTATTTAGACTATGTAAAAAATCACCCAATTGCGGAAATCTGCACTATAAACCCTCGAGATGCATTTTACGGTGGTCGTACAGGGAATATTGTCACACATTATACGATTAAAAATAATAAAAGGATAAAATATTTGGACGTTTGCTCACTATACCCTTACATTTGTAAGACAGGCACGTTTCCACTTAAACATCCGAAAATTTATACCGGGAATGACTGTTTAGAATTATCAGGAAAAAACTTTGAAAATTTTCAAGAAAAAGTTGAAGGCTTAGTAAAATGCAGAATTTTACCGCCGCGAAATTTATTTCACCCTATACTTCCAATAAAAATGAATAGTCGTTTACTTTTTGGATTGTGTCGCACGTGTATGGTTACATCCTCTCAGGAAGAATGTAAACACGATTCAGTGTCAGATAGGGCTTTATCCGGTACATGGGTATCCGTCGAAATAAAGAAAGCTCTAGAACTAGGGTATAAATTATTAAAAATTAATGTCATTTGGCAATATGAAGTTGCTAAATACGATCAGACTTCTCAAAGTGGTGATTTATTTACAGAGTATATAGACACTTTTTTAAAAATTAAGCAAGAAGCAAGTGGGTGGCCCAGTACGGTTAAGACGGAAGAAGATAAATTAGAATATATCAATAATTATGAACATGAAGAAGGTATTAAATTAGACATCTGTAACATTAAAAAAAATTCGGGTCTGCGTTCTGTAGCAAAATTATGTTTAAATTTGTTTTGGGGGAAATTCGGTCAAAGGGGAAATTTACCTCAAACTAGTATAGTTTATGATTATAAAGAGTTACTAAAGATATTATGCGATAGTGAGAAGTATGTAGAAAATTGTCTACCGGCGAATGATAGTGTTATGTATGTAACGTGGCGATATAAAGAGGAAGTGGCGCTTTCCTCTCCATGTACAAACGTTGCTGTAGCTGCATATACGACAGCTCAAGCACGTTTAAGACTTTACTCATACTTGGAAAAACTCGATAGAAGAGTTTTGTATTATGATACAGACTCAGTAATATTTACAAGTAATAATGAAAATGTCAGTGAATATCAACCACCTACCGGTTCGTTATTAGGACAGTTAACAGATGAATTAGAGGTGTATGGTGAGGGATCGTATATAGAGACCTTTGTTTCAGGAGGTCCTAAATTTTATGCGTACCGTGTCCGTACAGCTGCTGGGGGGTTTCATGATGTATGCAAAGTCAAGGGTATTAAATTAAATTACGAAAATTCATTAAAAATAAATTTCGATTCTATTGTAACTATAGTTGATCGATGGAATGAAAATAATGTCGAATCAGATAACACAATAAGAATTAAAAATACGATGATTAGAAAGTCCGACATACATGAAGTGGTAACGCGTAGTGAAGAAAAAACATGCGCGATAGTTTTAAAAAAGCGGCGGTTTATTTCGGAAACCTTATCGTATCCTTTTGCTTATCAGAAAAAATAAAATAAAATGAATAAATTATTTTTGTTATAGATACAGTACGCGCAATCAAAAAAGTCTGTGCTGACGGAAATTGTGATTGCCATCGGTACTGTTGTCGTGTGCCAACGTGCAAGTATTATTCACCCTATAAATCCTCTTTAAAAGGATTAGCATGGCACTCCCTTTTACATACGCTTGTTAAACTCAAAGCAGATGGAGAAGTTAAAGCGTATCACGCAATGTACGAAAATCTATTGAAGCTTGATTTTATTGAGATGACCTTTGAATATGTAAGAGTGTTGGGGTATTTTAACGAGTCAAGCGTCATATGGAGGCTTCAAAACCCCGTTGAAAATTTGGAACCCAACGATCAGTTAAATACTGTACCGTACAATAGACTATTAGATGCGCATATTTTTTTAAATATTAGAACAGCAGAACTCTTACATCTAATCGATACAAATCGAATTATAAGAATTCATTTTCATAAAGTTAGACGTTTGGATGAAGAGCAACGTGATGACGGTGTGATTTATAAATGTTGCAACGGTCATTTGATAAAAAGAACATATTATAACCGATGGATTGACGTAGTTAAACATAGACGTAGACTAAGATTATTGGAAAATGAATTCTAACAAATTGTTTCTATGTATACGAAAATTACTTGATTAAACTAATTTGATACTTTGATTTGTTTGTTATAGATCTCATGCATACTATTCAAACATACTGCTCTTCATCGAAATGTTCATGTTTTGAAAATGTTTGCAAATTTCCTGAATGTATTCGTTTTCCAACTTTTCGCCAGACGTTGCAAGGCTTATCGTGGCACTCATTATTCCATACGTTGATAGAATTGAAAAATAAAAAGCAGATATCCACTTATAGACAATTGTATCAAAAAATGTACATCATGAAAACAGTTTCGGATATCATTTTTCATGTAAAATTTATAGGCTATGTTCAAGCATCGAGTATTATAAATTATCATGGCTCTATAGAATATAACGACAATATTCAAGAATTTGAGAACATTAAAATTGCTGCAATTTTATTTATAATAAATACAAATAAAATAACAGATATTTATGTAAGAGCAATACAAGATTACAATTGTCAAAATGACTGGTGTGCGTCTGTTGGTATGCACTTGTAAAACACAAATACAAAATATGTTGTAATAATGATTTTTTTTTAATTTTTAATAAATAGAGTTCTTCTCAACATGAATGTGAAACTTTTTTTATTTTTCCCTAATCATATATTTTCTTATAAAATTTTGATATTCAATATATATTATATACTAACGCTGTGGAAGAAAAATGATGATGGTTATAGTTGCGAAAGGTGAATCACTTGCTTCTTTCATCTCTATTACTCATCTCTTTTACTCATAGCATGATCATTTTTATGATATTTTTCAAAAGGGCTTGTTAAGATAAAGGAGAGAGAGCGAGATAGAGAAAAAAAAGATGTCGCTACATTCTGTAAAAAATATATTATAAGAGCATGTTATAATATGTTTTTTACTCAGTATTTCATGATGTCTGCAAGTAGTAAGAAGGAAAAGGGTACTATAGAAAAGAAGACCCCTCTACTTACCAGAAAGAACGAGGAAAAAAAAAAGAAATCGTTTTTTTTTCGTCGGTTAAAAAATTCACGACCGATCAATTCTCCAGCAACCAAAGATCTTGTCCAGAGAATAAATATTATAAGAGAGTGTAGTAGTTCACCATCATGGATTTGGTTGTAGATATACAAGGTTTTGATGACTCTGACAGGCGTTTTATACCAAAAGAAGTTGCCGTGGTATCGATACAAGCAAATGTCATCGGTCATTGGTTAATTAAACCACCCTGCCCATTCAACGATTTACCTTACGATGTAAAAAAGTATAATAATCACCGCCCGCTAGAAGTTCACGGTATAGAGTGGTTTGACGGAGATACCACAATAAATTATTTAAAATATAGTCTTATTACGCTTACTAAAAATTTCAAGAGAATTTACATGTATGGTAACGATGGAGCTGAGTTTATAAGTTCAATACTAGCACGTGAGGTTTACGACTTATCGCAAATTTATACCTCATTCAAAATGTATGAAAACAAAAAAATTGGTTTACCAATTTGTCTAACACATGCGCAAAAACATTTCGAAGACAAGCAGTCATTTTGTGCATTGTATAGAGCGTGCATGTTAAAAGAATGAATCATCAAGACTGAATCTCTAAAAAAAGCATCAGCGTTGGATAGTGATGCATATTATAACGCCTACCAGAAGCTTAAACGTCAAAGATCGCTACGACCATCCCCTGAATGTCCTGACGTCGTGGATTGCGTCGGTGATAATGAAAAATAAAACAATTATTTATTACTGTACGTTTTTGAAAAAAGTTATCGCAAAATAAAATCGTCAAACTAATATTTTGGCTTTTTTTAGAGTGGTACCCCATCCGAAATTTTATTTTAAAAAATCTTATACTTATAAATATTAGGTGTAATAAAATATATAAATAAAAAAAAATAAAAAAATAATAAGCAAGCCCTGAAGAGATCAAATTAAATCAACGGTTCCATGTCGATGAAACCATTAACCAACTGAGCTATTCAGAACTTGCATCTTCCAAAATCAGAATAAGGTACTACAACTACTTTGTAAGTAATAAAAAGTAGATAAGCTATGGCGATTCCGGCCCAGGTGGGCTCGAGTCGCCAGGCGATTTCGGCCCACTCCCTCTCCGCGGCAAGGGGCCCCTCTTTTCGGGTGGAGTGGTCCCTGCTGCAGCTAATGGGCGAGCAGGAGCTGTGGCTTCCTCGCATTCTTTGTGCGTGCGCTGCTTGAGGTTGCGTGCGCCAGCTGCAGTGCTGCTTGAGTTTGCACGCGCTGTTTGAGTTTATGCGCAATGTGCATTAGCGCCTGTAGCGCCGCGTGCGCCAGCTGGTGACGTGCAACGCAGTTTGAGTTTGCGCGCGATGCAATGTGCGTAAGTCGTCTGCAGCGTTGATTTGCGCGCGCTGTTTGAATGTGCGAAACCGTGTGCAGCTTGTGCACGTGGTAGTTATATGGATACAAAACTTTTTTTGTGTTAGCGAGCGCGTTGCATGATAATGTAGGATGTGGAGTGGTAGGGAAATAATTGTTAAACATTTTTTGTTTTATTTTCAAAATCAGTTTATATTAAATGAAAAATGTACATGATTTACAAAACGATTTTGTTAAACATGTTGTTCTTAAAATACAATGCATTCTTATAGCTCTATATTATTATTATCATCGTCATCATCATCATCAACCCATTCCATATTAAAGTAAAATTTTTTCATTCGCTTCACATTATGAAGAGCACACATGGATTTGTAGGCTCCGTTGTGATGTACGCAAGTAGTAACCAATCTTGGGAGTTCGAACAGTGGATAGTCTGTCATATCAGTGACCTTAAAGCCAAATCTTTCAAGCCACTTTTTTTTTAAATCTCCAATGACATGTATCTTTTTAGCATTTTCAAGATTCTCCCGTAAAATATTTCCTATCTCTGTATACTCAATTTTTCTCGAGTTCCAGGTTAGTCCATGATAGCAAAGTTCAAGGTATAAATTTTCATGTTTATACTTTTGAGGTAATTTTCGCCAGCTGAAGGGTGCTTTAAAAAGAAATACTTGGGCTTCTGCATCGTCAGTATTAAGCGGGAGGATAGCCAATTCATTGAGCACATAATCATTACCCGGTTTCTTGAAACCTTGCACGTCCACAAAATACTCCATCTTTCGCAATTATAGTATTTAATTTTATTGCTTTTTTATTTTTTCGTTACCTTGATTTTTAGGACAAGATCCTTTGTTGGTTGAATATTTATCGATAGAGTTTTTCATCCCAGATTTCTTATTTCTATTATCATCATCCTTAGTTGGGATTTTTTGATACTTAACATTAGTTGTAAAATTACTCGTACACGGTTTATGTGACATATTGATTAAACTAAAGCTTATTAAACATATTAATTTTCAGACAATTTTACAGTCTTTATCTTTCGATTTTTCCGCAGATTTTGTTTCATCAACTCTTATGTCTTTCTTCTCGTTTCTTCTCATAAATTTTTCCCACTCTTCTTGTCGTCGTTTGTTTTCTGCTTCTTCTTTACTCCAGCTGTTGCTCCGACCTTTATTCATTGTGGTTGAAAATAAACTGATGCTAGCAAAGCCTTGAATCAACTTTATATCTACACAAGTTTCTTGACATCCCCACTCATTGGACTGTATTGAACTATACGGTCGTGCAAAATTAAGCAATAAGCTGACGTATTGGCAGGAAAATTTGTATGCGACTCAAATTCTAGCCTCACATCTACTGGAGCATTTTTCAATGACTCGTTTTGTTTTGAACAATCGAGGACGATTAAAGGTATTCGATTGAGAAAGTGCTGTTTGCCCAGTGAAGGTGTACAATCTTTGCCATAGTATGAATTTTAAAAATTAGCATACATATAATATAGCAATGCATACTGGTTACGCGTTATATCAAGATTCAGATCACCATAAGGATAATATTGTGAATTTAAGTAGAGTTTCACATTTCTTATGTTGCAGTGATCGAACATACTGGCGCTTACATTTTTCTGATTTTGACGGTTAGTTTGAAAGGCTAAAATAACGTAACGTGGCTTTTCCAACTGATTTGATGTTTTAACTGTCCATATATGTTTGGATGTGCTAGGTAACAGGGGATACTCATATAATTCCCAAGTTCGAAAACTCATAGGTATAAACTTGTCTTTTTGCAGATAATTTAATAAACGAATTTTATGAGAATCTGACATTACCACATATGGCATAAGCCACTCGAGCTTCAATATTACTATTTTAAAGTCTTCCCAAGTTTCTACGGCTGTGGGATCAGCAGCATTAGCATTAACTGGAGTTTGCAACACGGCATGTATATCGTTTCTTGCTCTTGTAAGTATAAGCTTATGTTTTACATTAACAACTATTTTACGATAGTCTTCAGCAAAACCCAAAATCATATTCAGTGGAAGCATGATATCAAAGTAGTCGTTATCATTTGTAAGATCATCAGCTTTTTCTCCAACACCAAGCCAGCCAGCATTTATCATAAATTTTTGATCAGGACCAAGTGATAACCAATTTTTCATAAGGGTTGTTAATCCAACATTTTTGCACTTGTCGACCTCTATGGCATGTATCTCATATCTTATTTCTTCAAATAAGTGGCAGATTGCGTTGTTTATCAAAGCAGTATTTGTTACTGCTGTATTTCCATCTGCTTTGACCAATCTTCCATAAACATGTAAAGAACTTCTGGATAGTAGAAGACACAAATCTTGATGTTGAATTAATATTCGAATTTCATCGCTGTTACCGTATGTTGAAGATGCATACGGCTGATGAGCATGAATCTCATAGTGCGCAATTGATTCGTCAAATGCGACTGGAGACTGAATACTTAGAATCTCGTCCATTTTGTATACAACAAAAAAGTATCCAATTTAGTTTCCACCAGGGCTTTTTATTTTTAGACCGAGACTTTTTATAAACTGTATGTTTTGATGAGTTAGTTTTCAACGTGTTGGCTGTCTTCTTAGATGTCTCGATGCTTTTATGGACTGTTTTTTCTGACGTCTTAACGGTTTGAGAGCTCGTCGTTGACTGAGTGCTGGAGTGCATATTGAGCAACCTATATGATTTGTTTGATTATAAATGATACCCATTATGAAGAGGGTTTTATATGCAATCTTATAGTTATGACTTCACCACGAAAATTAACTAAATTACCGTCCTGATCTACTATACGTACTTGAATATGATCAATAATACGTCCAATAATCGGTAAATAAATTATTTGGGAAGGAACTTCAATAATTTTATATCCTGGTGGTACTGCTGGAAAAAATTCATGAATCGTGTGCACTTTGTTGCTATTTATGTAAGCTCCTCTCGTAATGTTACATTCAACTCTTAATGCGTTTATCTTTAGAATAGCTACAGGTAAGTCTGAAATATGAGTGGTGTTATTGTTCAGAACTCGCTGAGTAAAACCTAATAGACGACCTATAGAATCTTTAGGTCTAAGGTCAATGGTATGGCTGCACTTGATAACACTTCGAAGCGTATTATTGTTTGGCGTAATATCAAGAGTTATGTTGCGAGGTTGTAATACTTCAATTAAAAATGACTTAATATCTTCGATCTCATAACTACCGATTGGTAATACAATAACTTGATTGTCAACGTAAAATTTATTACAATTTTCATCAATATTTGGAATTGAGTTGAATGACAAAAGTTCTACTAAGCCAAGAACGTAGCTGTGTTTTGGCGATAATTCAATAGGTGGAAAATACTGTGCTTCTAAAACAGAAGAAGTACCAGAAAGGCTTAATGTTAATGTTTCTTCCATCATTGTCAAAGTACAACTAAGAGGTTTCTCTTGATGTAAGAAAGTTATATTTGTTTTGAAAGAAACTTTAAGCACAAATGACCGCAGTTGTAAGAGTTAAATTTTTGATAACGCTTATGATTATATTTTACATTATTAACTTTTAGATATAACATTAAGACGATAGGTGGCTGAAGATCTCCAAAACTGTCAAAATATACAACATTATTACCACATTTTCGATAAGCTACCCAGTGAGTTCCAGGTCCATTCTTATCATCAAGATTTACTATAGCTGTTTCAGGAAACCGCGGGCCATCAGCAGGTAAGTTGTTTCTCATGAATACTCCACGAAAACGTGGGATTTTTAAGATTTTAGAATATTTCATCAAATCTATGTTGGTCAGAGCTCGATCAGGTAATTTTACTGCTTTAAACTTTTTTTGATTTTTTTTTTTTTGTTTTTTTTTTTTTTCTTTAAACCTTTTTCAACGTAAGGCTTTAAATAAACTCCTAATCCAGTTTTATGAGGTCTGAGATAAAGACCTTTCCCGAGGGCAATAGCTTCCATGGTTTGATTATGTCTCTGACTCTCAGCTAGCTTCTTTTTGGCTGACTTAGTAGCATTGATGCTTTTAATAATTCCTGCTATTCCATTGGCTATAGCACCTGTTGCACTCAAACCAGCAAACAAGGGTATCAGAGGTAGAGCTCCACCAATTTGAGTAGGAAGGCGTAAGATGCGGGGAATTTTAACATGCTTTTTACCACCAGATTTTTTAACAGCAGTACGAGCACCTTTCAAAGCACTACTAATAACATCTTGAGCTTTTTTGCTATTGGTATTCATGTCTTGTGAAGCAGCTTTAATAATTGCACTTAAAGCACTACCTTGTTTTTTTAAGCTACTCTTTTTTCTTTTCCTTTTGTTAATACAATGTTTCTTCTTCTTCTTCTCCTTCTTTAGCCCCATACTAAATTTACTTTTAAGCTTCATAGCGCCAGTCACAAAGGTAGCTGCTGCTTTTTCACCAATACTTGAATCTGAAGCTTTAACTCTTTGCCAAGCCTTATCAGCTTAAATTTTATCTGCTTCGCGTCTGGCTTTTAAATCTTGTCGATTTTTTGAGTATGCTATATCATGCTCTTTACACGCTGCGTCCAGCGGATTAACTCCTGGATCTCCTCTAGCAAGACGCTTAGCAAGCTAAGTACCAGGCCCACAATACTGATATCCAGGCAAATAAAGCTCTACTGGTAAAGAATTTATGATTTTATTTACAAGACCTCGTCCTCTCTTACGATGCATGATCATGATGGTACATGATGATGATTAGTCTTCAGAGGTTGAATTATGACTAAGCGTTCGAGAAAACAAATAATGTATTTATAGTAGACGAATTCGTTACAATAAAGAGCTCAAAATATAAAAGCGATATACTAATCAATTAAAAGATTAGTTGTCACTCATACTTCATACCGAGTAGACATGAAATTCAAAGAACAATCCATAAAATTACAAGTTCCGAATTTTGACGCTATTGTAAAACAAGAAAAGCGTTCAAATCGACATGGTGAACTACTCCCCGATAGTATTCGCGCAGTATTTTGCGGTCCATCTAATTGTGGTAAAACTAATAGCTTATTGGCTTTAATCGTGCATCCCAATGGTGTTAAGTTTGAGAATGTGTATGTGTATTCTAAATCGCTGCATCAGCAAAAATACAAGTTTTTAAAAGATTTATTGGAGCCCATAGAGGGTGTGAAATACTTACCTTTCAGCGAACATGAGACTGTAGTTTCACCCAATGATGCTTTACCAAATTCTATAATCATTTTTGATGATATAGCTTGTGAAAAACAAGACAATGTAAAGGCCTTTTTCTGTATGGGTAGACACAAAAATGTTGACTGCTTCTATCTTTGTCAGTCATATGCTCAAGTCCCAAAGCATCTTGTAAGGGATAACGTTAATTTTTTAGTTTTATTCCGTCAAGATGATGTTAATTTAAAGCATGTGTATAATGATCATGTAAACTCTGACATGCCATACATTCAATTTAAAAATTTATGCTCTAATTGCTGGAATGATGATAAACATGGATTTGTTGTTATAAATAAAGATAAACAAATGAATAATGGTCGCTACAGAAAAGGTTTTGATAATTTTGCTGTACATTTAGGACATACCTAGTGCAATCATTACAGTCAGTCGCAAGACATTGAAGCATCATCATCATCGTCAGCATCATTATCATTATGTACGAACAAGAGAAAGATGTTCTACATCAGTTAGTGAAGGCACGTCAGGCTGTTAGAAAAAAGTATAGACTATTGAAGTTTGGGAAGAATGAAGCTGAAAAAGTGCTTAGTGAAACTTTTAAACCAATTACAGACCCTCTAATGGAAATTGTTGCCGAAACAAAAAAACGAAAAAATAATAGTAATAATTCTGTTACTCATAATTATTTTTATAATAAAAACGATGAAGAAAATAATAAAGTTGATGAAGAAAAGCATCCAAAAGACAGAGAAAAGTTTAGTGACAGTGATATAACATTCGAGTCTGCCATTAGTGAAAGTGATGATGATACTGATTTAAATAATACTATTCAGAATCAATCAGTTGATTTAGCGCAAATTAGTAAGAATTCATTAAATAATTTTTATTTACAAATACTTGATGAAAATCAGAAAGATTTATTAGATTTAAAGTATGAAGTGCGGAAAGAAAATGAGTTGTACAAACTTGGCGATTCGCGAATAGAATTTGAAAATAATCATATCAAAATATATGATTTAAAGTATCCAATGACTCCGGGATTAATGGAGCTACTCATCAAAAAGCATCCTAATGAATCTCTGTTGACACAGAAGGATTTTGAAAAATACTACATATTATTAAAAATGTCAAATGTTCACAGAAAAGGGTTTAAAAAAACGGAGCTATACGAACCCATAATAGTAATAAGTTTATTAAAATGATTGCTCCAATATTCGATCTCACGGTTCGTAAAAAAGGTGGATCGCTGCTACCTCATTATAAAACTGCTCGAATAATGCAACAAGTAGATTATACACAGTGGGATGATCCTAATGAGTTAGTAGATCGCTTACGCTTATTAATAGCTGAAAAGTCGGCAGGAAATACAAGTCTTGACAATGAAATTTTATCTATCATCGAAGAGCTTCGTGAAGGAGGATATATATATATTGATGTGCACAATTTTTGCTTTAGTATCAAAATGAGTGTTGATGTATTCGGTCGAAAACTAGGTAAAACCGAAGGCGGTAGCCGAGGTCCTCCTGGTATTGGATATAAACTTACAACAGATGGGCAGTATGACTTAAATAACAAAAGACTGTGCAATGTTGGAACACCGAAACAGCCTCAAGATGCAGTAAATTATGCTTACTTGATTGAAGTAATTAAAAAGCTTGAAAAAGAAATAGATAGCTTTCGAATTTTTGTATTCAACTTACAAAAAAAATTCCCATTTATTCAAGCTGATTCAGAAAACTTAAACCTAGGCAATTAATACATGGAGCAAATCGTTGAGGAACTACATAAGGCAGCAAGGCGTAATTATCCTCGCCGAAAATTCAACATACGTGGTTTAGATGAGACTTGGCAAGCAGACCTTGTAGAGATGCAGCCTTACGCTTCCGAAAACAAAGGATATCGGTATATGCTCACTGTAATAGATATTTTCTCCAAGTACGCATGGGCTGTACCCATCAAGAAAAAAACTGGTGAAGAAATAACTGCAGCAATGCATTCGATATTAAAAAAAGGATGGGTACCAGTAAACATGCAAACTGATCGCGGCAAAGAATTCTATAATGCAAACTTCCAAAATCTCATGCAAAAATACAAAATAAATTTATACTCAACTTACAGCAATCTTAAAGCTTCAATATGCGAGCGATTCAATCGTACTTTAAAAGATTTGATGTGGAAAAAATTTAGTTTGCAAGGCAATTATGAGTGGTTGAATTTAATACAAACGTTAGTTAAATTATATAACAATAGGAAGAATCGAACAATTGGTGTGAAACCGAAAGACGTTACTGCTGAAAATGAAGTTTAAGTCTTGAAAAAATTTAAAAAAAAATGTGAAAATAGCAGTAAGCCAAAATTTAAAATTGGTGATAAAGTACGTGTGAGCAAGACAAAACAAGCATTCGAAAAACGTTATACACTAAATTGGTCGACAGAAATATTTACAATCACGCGAGTAGCAGCAACAAATCCAACGACATATCATCTGAAAGATTATCAAGATCAACCTATTTCTGGAGGTTTCTACGAGCAAAAACTGCAGAAAACAAAACATCCTGATGTATACCTTATAAAGAAGATCCTTCAAAGGCGTGGCAATCGAGTTTTTGTTAAATGGTTGGGTTTTGACAGTACTCACAATAGTTGGACGAATAAATAACTAAGATATTTGAATCACTTTAAGTTAAAAAATTATAAGATTGTAATATGTATCAAGTAATAATGAAAATGTTACATAGAAAGAATGTTTTAAATAAATACTTAAATTTTAGAGAAAATTGTAATTTATTTTTCACTTTTTTACATCACACATAAGAAAATATAATGTGTTTTCCATTGTATACAATAAATAATTTAAATTTATTTACAGCATCCAATAATTAATTATAGAATTCTTCGTTTTTAAACAAAGCTGCACTTATACTAGTCTTCAGAAAAATTTGAAATTCATCGTCAAGTTCTGCAACTATCTTGGGTCCGAATTTAGTATAAGCTTTTCTTAGTTTTGACACCATGTAGTTTTGGTCAGAAATCAATTCGGAAAGTTTTTTCGTTGGGAGAAAATCACTGTCAGCGATTTTGTTGAGTGTTGCAAGATCCATCTTTAACAAACAAAAAAAACATGAAAGTTAGCATAAATTATTTAAACATTACATATGCTGTGTGAATATGCACAAATATTTACTATAAGAAAAAAAAATTAAAAAATGAAAAAAAAATGTTACCTTGACTGTATTTAGGTTTTTTACGAGGTGGTTAACTTAAAGGTGATGTCAGCTTCTGTTGATTGAGTTCAACCTTACTTCGACCTCTGCTGGGGTGTAGAATGAGCTTGCCTGGTCGAGACGACTCCTTATATGGTACCGATCCCCCCACTGTAGGCTCATCTGCTAGTGTTCTGTCTATTTTTGAGGAATCCAATACAGGAACAGTCCTTGCAGCTTCTCCTACCTAATTGGCTACCCCTTTTATCGATCCTTCCCTCTTATTGGATGATTCATCTCCCACTATGCTATAATGACCCCATGGTAGAGTATCGGTACAACCAGGTTGCAAAAATCGTTTGTCGTCGTGTGCACTTAAAGCAATTTTCGTTTCTTTTTCTGTGTATAGTTGATGATGACGCGATCTAATAATTTTCTGCTCTCGAGTGATGCTAGTATTTTCAGTCAGACACTTGATGTAATCTTCAAAGGTTATCGTAGCTCCTACAATGGAGCTTTTTACACCTTTAGCTTTTTTTAATAGTTTTTGATTTTGAATTTTTACGCTATACATTTTACTTCGCAATCCTACAAATTCCAACATAATATTACCATTGCATTCATCTTTCATAAGACCAACAATTTTTTTGTTTTCACAAGGCATATTAAAGTCATTGTTGATAGGATAGTCCCACGTGTCAAATTCTCTGATATTCTCACGCATCATATTATAAATATTTTTATTCGTTATTTCATATATAAGACTATCAGTGTCGGTATACAACAGTTTGCACTGATCCCCGATTTTATTTCTCATAAAATCATAATGAAATTGATACACAAGTGTTTTGGACAGGTCCAAGACACTTAATTCTATGTATATTGGTTTTTTAATAAAAATATCAGCGCGCATTAATTGTATAGCAACAAGCTGCTCGTCAAATATGTCACAACTATGAAAATTGGGACGTGAAATATATGCTTCTGCCCCAAATCTTCCTGCCCACTTGTTGATAAGCTTAACATCAATTCGCTTGCGCTCATTTTCCATTGTTTTTCCATATACTGCATTATTAAATAATTTATACAACCTCTTCTCAAAGTCATTTTTTGCATTTTGACGTTTTTGACTGTTTAAGTCAATGTATGTTTTTAACCGGGAACTTTGATGAAACTGTATGGCTCTATAGATTTTTGTTATACGGAGACCATGACTCACAGCTTGTTTGAGTGCCCGATAGTGTATTACATATCGTTTTTTGTCGTACAGAGTAGTCAATAATTTTTTTTGTTTGGATCCTGGAGGTGTCATGTGCTCAGCACAGAATGGCAAATCCTTGTGTGCGTTATGGAGAGTTTCGGGGTAAGTAAGATCTACTTCGAGTATATACCCGATTTCAGCATCATCTTCTACATTCAAAATACCTGTTGGGTTAATATTTTCAATCCATTTAAAACCAGCGTAAGGCAATGGTTGTGTCATTGCCCAACCATTCAAATTATTGACATCATAATACATTAGATATTTTTCATCCATATCATCGCGTTTGCCTTCTTCCATGTATGCATTATTTGCTTTAGCATAGCGATTACAACATTGACTGATGCCACCTTGTATGCCACGCTCAATAAACATAAGCATGTCAATATCAGTTAATAATTCAAGTTTGACCTTAAATCAATTATCATCATTAATATTATTATTATTTTATAATGAATTATAATTTAAAAAATATTTGTAACCTTTGTATACTTCAACATGGCATCCAAAGTTAAACCAGGTGTTGTATAATAATGAGCCGGATCTAATTCATATGCTTCGAGACAATTGTTTCGAAAATTTTCGAAAACTTCGGCAAGTAGTAGCACATCAGTCTTCAAGTATAAATCTGAATACTGCCCAAGTGTTTGAATGTTAAAAGTATTCCAGATACTTTTAGCATACTCATACTCTTCATCAGTAATATGAGCTTCGTATAAGCTACTATAAAAATCTTGTTTTGTTGGTATCTTTTTTTCCTCTAGTTTTTCAAACGAGGATATATAATCATACGGAAATATGCCTTTCCTTTTTAATAAATTTATTTGATTCATATTGTAGTTATCATTTGAGAATATCCTTTCGATAATTTTCATTTCATCTAAATATGATGACAGTTTGTCGAGAGATGACGGCAAAAAATTTAAAGGTATCTATGAATCGTAGATTAATATCAGTTCCTTCAACATATTTTGTACAAGAAATATACTTTTCTTTTGTCTGAGGTAAAAGTTAAACTCTTCCTGGGAAGTTCATCGCGAGTTCTTTTATAAACAAATAAGAATCATAACCGCTTAAGTTATGAAAAATTATCGGTATCATTCGTGAATCATGATAATTAATATTACACTTGCTATGCGCAGGACCTCGAAACCTGCAATAGAAAAAGGATTTTTTTGTTTGGTGTATGAAATAATAACTGTCACAGTAAAAATAAAAAAATAAAAAATATGCGTACCTTCCAGTCAGATGACAATGATCTCGTACTTTTTTATCAACTAAACTAAAGGGCTGGTTACATATATGACATAAACAAGCTTGATCATACATGAACTTTTCTGCTGTTGTCAAATCAATCATCTTGATCGGATTTTTATACAATTCTTTCAGTTTTAAAGCAAGAAGGTAAAGAATATTGACAAACCATTTAGCAGGTGTCTCATCATTATTTACATCATTTTGTCTATAACTTTTATACTCTGATTGACTATCATCATAACTGCATTTGATATAACATCCAATACTGTATGCTACATGATGTTGATACGCACGTTTATTTTCAACGGATTCCAATAAACATTCAAAGTCCGCATAAACAACAAAAGGTACTCGGTTCTTGTATGTAAAATTTTTAAATTCAAGTATGTGCTCATTCTTCTCTTTTTTAGGTAGAACAATTTTGCAACTATTCATATTTTTGCAATCTTCTTCATGGGCCTTCAATTTATCTTTAGACCAAAAGTAATGAAGGCATTGGTCACATATGTTTGCGGCATGTTGATGTTCAGACAACTGTTTGCGTATTAAACGTGACAAATTTTGAATCCAAACATAATGATATTTATACTTTGTATTTAAATCGTTCTCAATATTGATTGTATTATCATCCTTCTCATCAATATAAAAACTTTCAACAAGTAAAAGGTTAACATGATTTTCTTTTTTGTTTCCTGATAAATGACTAGGACAAACATTATAAGTATTACCTTTCTTTTTGAGAAAATATAAATTAACCGAAACATTATTTTGTTTTTCAAATTTAGAAATTTTTTTAGGGGTAACCGGGAACTCAATATCATTAAAATTTAACTCGTTTTCGTATCTTCTATAATTTGAAACACGATTTGCATTTTTCTTTACTGGATGCAATGCTGATAAAATAGCCCATTTAAAGCATTGATTGTCCGTGTTAACAATATTTACACAAGCATTTTTTTTTTAATGTAATCTGGTAAATCTATAAATGAACTACCTCGCATAGGATTCAATTTATTGATGTTGATGACTAAATTTAATATTGAATGTAAAAACCAGCCAGAACCAGCATCTTCAAAGTCATCCATACTTTGCTCAATTGGCTGTTGCACATTCTTATCAAACCAATCGTCTAAATCAGTTGTTTGATAAATGGGTTGTGACTTTGTGTTAAAGAATTTTATATCAGCACTTTCAATGTTATCTTTTACTATAACATATTCAGATGACAACACTGTATTAACTTTTAGTGCTTCATGTTTGCTTAGAGACTGTTGTATTCGGTTAAAAAACTGCTTCTTTGCATCTTTAAAAAAATTTCTCAAATCTAAATGTTTTAAATTAACAATCAATGTTGTCATGATTCGTTTTTCGAAAGCACTATTAACATCTTCGAGACTTACTGTTTTATTGTTCTCAGCAACTGAAAGTGTTGTTGTTGACGGTATTACTGCTGATGTAGATGCCCCTGCAGCTATACCTTCACCTTGAACGTATTTTATGAAGTTATTTTCAAGCTTGTTAGTTGACGCGAATTCTATATTATTTTCTGATTCAAACACTTCGGGTTCATTTTCAAATGCAGTAACTGCTGCCTCAACTTCACGATCACTGTCTGATACAAAAACTTCAGACTCATTGATAAATATTTTTGCTGCTTCTACTATTTTTAAGCGATCATAAAGTAGTTGTATTAAAGTTTTTAGTAAAGCTATCGCTGATTGAAATTTTTGCAATTCGGAAGTTGATAAGTCATTTTTTTTTTTAAAAAAAAAAAAATCACTATCCTTTAGAACTGTAAGACTACTATCTAACTGAATTTGGATATGAGCAGCATCATATCTATTTATAGTTTGCTGATATGTTTTCCATAGCTGGTGAGCCACATCTTTAAAATATTGAACTGTTGCCATAGCTAAAAACTGCAAGTTTACTTGCTCACAGATAACATGAAAATGAGCTGTTGAAGCGGCTCCAATCTTAATATAAAATAAATTTTAGGAAATAGTAGGCATATAGAGGGGGAAGGGGGAGGGTACACAGTTGTTCATACAAAACTTATCACAACATTTTAGAATAAATTCATTTTATTTTATTTTATTTTTTATTTTTTTAATTTACATTCAAATTTATTTAATTTTAAGGATTCATACTATCACTACTGTCACTACTACTACTACAACTACTACAACTACCACGACTACTGCTACTACTACTACTGCTGCTGCTACTACTACTACTACTACTACTACTACTACTACTACTACTACTTATACTTTTTTTTTTTTTTTCGCCAATTGAAGAATTTGGCATTGTACCATTTTTTTTTTTTTTCTCACAAAAATCATGTACATAATTTTCTTTAATAGGTCGCTTTCGACTTGCTCTATTTTTCGTGGCTAAAGCTAAACTCCGTTGCTTGAGCTTTTCTATAGCCTCTCTTTTTTTTTCTTCAGCTTTTTCAATTCTTTTTTTAAGCCGGGTTTCCTGTTTTAAAATTCTTTCACGTTCTTTCATCCGTTCGCTTATCATCTTCTTCATTTCTCGTTAGATTACCCTCGGCCTTTGGTTTTGAAGAGCTGTCTCCACCCTCAAGGTTAAAATATTCCGATCTTCATCAGTCCACTCTTGTAGATTGTTTGGCAGAAGCTCGTTGTCTAACGGTACTACCCGTGCTGCAACAAGTAAAGAATCTTCATGCTGTGGTGTAAGCCTAATATGCTTATTATTCAAACTTATAATATTCAAACTTTCAACGTACCATAGCAGATCTTTTTCTTCTTTTACCATATTCATCGTCATACTTGGTATATGTGTTAGAATGTTTTCCCAATCGGCTGCTACTGCTGCTACTGTCGGCACTGTTTGATTCAGTGTATGCGAGATGTTTTCTTCTTCTCCTCCTTCTTCTTCTTCTTTTATTGGTTGTGATCCCGTTTTAAAACTCCAGTTTTGCTCCATCCACCACGAAACCGACGATGATAAAGCTGTTAAGGGCGTATCAACAGCTAACACTTCCTCTACCCATGCAGCTTCAGACGCTGTAAGGGTGTTTTCTTCTAAGAAAAAAGAAACAAAATATTTATTAAGAAAATATTACAAAATATAAAGATTCAATATAAAATAATAACTTTTTTCTTCTTCTTCAAAAAAATCTAATGTGGGAAGTGCTTCTTGGGCAACGTCTCCAAGAGGATTCATAGCAGCAGCAGCATCTTGATCATGATAAACAGCATCTGCTAAGGGATCCTCCTCCGTGCATATCTCATGACTCGCAGGGTCCACATGGTGTTCAATCGCCTGCTCTTCTTCTTCATACTCCCTTGCAAAAGTATTTATCGCACGACGAAAAAGTCGTTCGTTGTACCTTCTGATATCACCAGTTAATGCTTTTTTCACCATTTTTGTGCTGTAAAAAAATGTTACGTTCATAAAACCTATACTATTTTAATAAAAAGATTTTTAAATTTAAATCAAGAGGAAGGAAGGAACTTAAAAATTCTCAACATCATTTCTGCGGAGAGAGTTAAAACAGATCTTTACCATTATTTCTGCGGTAAAAGTGTTGTTTTAATAAAAAAGATTTAAAAAAATTCAAAGAACTCTCAACATCATTGTTGCGGAGAGAGTTAAGATAGAGCTTTTGCCAATCATTTCTGCGGCTAAAGCGATTGATAAAATGTAAAAAAAAAAATAAAAAAAAATAAAAAAAACAATAAATAAAAAAAACTGATGAGTGTGAGAAAGAGTAACGCTTAATAAATTATGAAATAAAAGTACCTTCTTTTGTTAAAGGATGATGATTCCTAGTCGGGTGAACACTTCCCAAGTTGCTGACTCCTTGTGTGATTCACTAGGTGTGATTTGAAATTAAGGTCAAGAGCAGTTCTTAAATCCTCCGGAAAATGCATGAAAATGTGTGTAGAAGGGTGAAGGAGGGCGTAAGTTATTTCTGATTGGCTATTCTAAAATTTAAAAAACCTATCGTAGAAGGAAAAATTCATACATGCGAAAATTACCTGTATGCATGAGACCAAGGGAGAGGGTTTTTGCGCATACCATAGGTACAAAACATAGTTTCGCATGCTTTGCACATTTTTGAATGGAGGGGACTGCGGAGGCGGGTGTTGCTCTAGTATCTTTTTCTAACTGCTGTTTTGGTATTGCACTTAAATCCTTTTCTAACGCAGCTGTTATCTTATTGGATCGGAGTAATTGCTCTAAAATTAAGAAAAGCAGAGTAGCACTTGATTTCAATCATTTCGAAATAGCACTTTGAACCATACAGTTGCATATTATCATTGCAATGGCTAGAACGCGACCAGTTTATCTGACAAGTGAAAGTGAACTTGAAGAGGATTTGGAGTTTCGGAATTTCTTAAACGAGATGCCGTCTAGTGTTATTAATATCTTGGACGAAATATTTTCTGAACAACTGATAGACGACAATTTTTGGGCAGACTTAATACTTTCATCAACTTATGATGAAAACTCTGCAGTTATGGGTAAGTTTTTTTTTTTTTTTTTTTTTTTTTTTTTTTTTTTTTTTTTTTTTTTTTTTTTTTTTTTCATTACTATCCAAAATTCATAATTTTAAAATTCATTGAAGTTCGGGAATCACCGATCTCTCCATTCACGGAGAATTTCAACGCTCTTCGAGCAGAATGCGTTGCGGGGCAAATAGTTCCTATGGATCTGTCGGTTGTATTACAGTCGGCTGAAACTACAATCAATATCGACAACATTGAAAATTTTATATTTGAAGGTGAGTAATTCCTTTTAATTACTTTTTCCATTCTTCTTTAAATGTTTCTTTTTCTTATTTTTTCTTTTTAACATTATTTAAAAAAAATTTTTTTTGTTTGATACTACGTAGATTGTTTTCAAAATTATAATTCGAGACCATGTTCTTCAGTCGGTGACATCGATGTAGTTCGAGAGTCACCGATCTCCTCACCAACTTCTTCATACACTGAGATTTTTGATGATTTTCGAGCAGCCACAGCAGCAGAATATATTACAGAGCAAACAGCTCCACTTGATCTGTCGGTAGTCTTACAGCCGGCAGAAACCGAAACCACCATTTTCAATGTAGAAAATGTTAAATTTGAAGGTGAGTTTCATTACTTTTAATCATTTTCTCTCTAGTTTTCTTAAACGTTTCTTCCTCTAATTTTTTTTTTTTTTTTTTTTTTTTTTTTTTTTGACAGATTATGAGGATTCATGTCCCTCAGGTGGTGAAACCGATATAGTTCGAGAATCACCGATTTCTCCAACACCATCGTACACGAAGGCTTTTTATGCTCTTCAAGCAGCAATAGCAGCAGAGCATATTACGGAGCAAACAGCTCCACTTGATCTATCGATAGTTTTACAGCCGACAGAAAGTGAGTTTGAATACTTCTAATTTTTTTCTCTAATCTTCTTAAACGTTTCTTCTTCTTGTTTTTTCCTTTCTTTCTTTTTAATATAATTTTTTTTATTTTGTTCAACAGATTATGAGGATTCATGTTCCTCAGGTGATGAATCACCGGGCTCCCCAACTCTTTCATACACTGAGAGTTTTTACTCTCTCGAAACGGAAATTGGGAGTATTTCACCACATAGAGTACCTCTAGACTTAAGCACATCACTCCAGTCAGCACAAGGGTCACAAATTATCGATTTGACCTCTTCGCCAGAAGTTGCGGTCATATTTATTTCTCCGCAGCTGAAAATCGAATCATCTCCGGAAATAGTTAAAGTTAAAAATTTATTTAAAAGAAAAAGGGTTCAGAAAGAAGTTGAAAATGAAATTAAAAAAAAAAAAAAAATTAGTCGCAAGTTAAAATTTTGATACTGTAAATAAATTGTAAAATATTTTGTAAATAAATTGTTAAATATATTGTAAATGAATTGTAAAATATATATCATATTTAAATAAAGAAATTTTATAAACATAACTGCATTTTAAAGATTACAGAGTCTTAAAATTTATTACACACTATATTCCAAGTCCGATAAACTTGCTACCTGCATTTTATGACCGAGTGCACATAGCCATAAATTTTTTAAGTATAATACGCACGTCAATAAAATTTATACAGTGAAAATCTATTTTAGATGTATTGAGGTAAAAGGTATGCTTAATTTACATAAAAGGATCGGGATGCTTTATTGGGTATTTAGTGTAATGTACTTCATCGCTATATTCATTTGTTTGTATACCCTCGACCGAAGAAGGTATATTTTTCTTTTAGTGATGGAGTATATTGTAGATATCCAGGGTTTTAAGACTACAAATAATAAATTTCTTTTTAAAGAAATTTCATATGTCGAACTTGGGAAAAATAGGGATTCCATGGCAGTTGTAATAGTGCTTAAGCCGCCTTTCGCGTGGAAAAATTTATCTTATGCGGACAAGAAACAAAATCGTTGGTTGATAACCAATTTTCATGGTATAAGCTGGAATGTCGGAAACATTTCCTATGAAAGAGCGCTTAATATATTTAAAACTGAACTTGTTGACGCGGAAACGGTTTTCGTCAAGGGCCTTGAAAAAAAAAAAATACCTGGAAGAAATACTAACATGCAAGTATGTATATGCACACATGATAGAATATAATAAAGGTGCAAGTCATTCATGTTTTCTACACTTTTAGAGTCGTTAATATTGAGGAGTATGGATGTCCAGCGCTTGCAAAACTTAACAAAGCCTATTTGCCATGCAAATACCATGCCTTTAACATTAACTCTTCATGTGCTATCAGAAATGTTTCTGCAATAAGGGATTGGATATATTTTAAATTAAATCAAAAAAATGTGCTTAGTTTGATGTATACAGTAGTTTTTCCTCATTAAAAATTTTTTTGCTAATAATAAAGAACTGTTAGAATATGTGAATTATAATTCAAGAATAAGATGTAAAAATAATTTTTAAATGTAAAGTTGTGCTTCTAAGCTATTTAACTGACCGATTGTAATCACCAGAGCGGCTCAGGCACTCAGAGAGAAGGAAAGCTACATCTCATACTTGCTCATGGAGAGAGAGATTGCGCAATTTTACGCAGCGCTGTTGGGTGGGCAGATGTCACTAGCTCTGATAAAGAAAAGTTATAAATACAGGTTGTATATTATTATTCACTCAGTTTTACTCATGTGACACAAGTAGTAACAGCAACGGTAAAACGAGAGCCTTGTCAAATAAAAAAATATATTAGAAAAAATCATTTTTAATTTAAATGCTCACAATTTCAAAACACATCATGGATTTCATCATTAGTATCCACGGCTTTTATAATGCTGACAGATACTTCATACCGAAAGAAGTTTCAGTGGTTTCCTTGCAAGGAAACGTTGTTGGCCATTGGATAATCAAGCCACCTTGCAATTTTAATGATTTACCGTCTGATGTAAAAAAGCATTATAATCACCAGACGGTAGAAGTCCACGGAATCGAATGGTTTGAGGGTAATGTTACTTTAAATGACTTAAAGTATCATCTAATAACTATTGCCAAGAATCTGAAAAGAATTTATACTTACGGAAGTGATGAAGCTAAGTTCATAAGTTCAATCCTGACACGTGAAGTTCACGATTTATCCCAAATGCATCCTACTTTCAAAGACTTTGAAGACAAAGTCTCTTCTCCAGTATGCCTGACACACGGACAAAACCATTTTAAAAAGAAAAAACTATTTTGTGCCCTACATAAAGCACATTTATTAAGACAATGGTTTCTGACTAGCATATCAATTAAGTCATCAAAGCAAGACAGCGATTTATGTTATGCAGCATATCAACGCCTTAAACGACAAAAGCAACAGCCTACATGGATGACTGGCTATGACGTGGTTGGTTAAGCGAAGCACATAATATAAATAATACTAATAAATTTTTTCCGCCAAATTTTTTTGTATTTTAAGAACAACATGTTTAACAAAATCGTTTTGTAAATCATGTACATTTTTCATTTAATATAAACTGATTTTAAAAATAAAACAAAAAATGTTTAACAATTATTTCCCTACCGCTCCACATCCTACATTATCATGCAACGCGCTCGCTAACACAAAAAAAGTTTTGTATCCATATAACTACCACGTGCACAAGCTGCACACGGTTTCGCACATTCAAACAGCGCGCGCAAATCAACGCTGCAAACGACTTACGCACATTGCATCGCGCGCAAACTCAAACTGCGTTGCACGTCACCAGCTGGCGCACGCGGCGCTACAGGCGCTAATGCACATTGCGCATAAACTCAAACAGCGCGCGCAAACTCAAGCAGCACTGCAGCTGGCGCACGCAACCTCAAGCAGCGCACGCACAAGGAATGCGAGGAAGCCACAGCTCCTGCTCGCCCATTGGCTGCAGCAGGGACCACTCCACCCGAAAAGAGGGGCCCCTCGCCGCGGAGAGGGAGTGGGCCAAAATCGCCTGGCGACTCGAGCCCACCTGGGCCGGAATCGCCATAGCTTATCTACATTAAAAGTATACGAGTCGTTTATTTTCGTAGTTAGATACCAATGCAGGTAATATTTTTCCTGTGCATGCTCCTTCCATCTACCCAAGGGAGTAGTTGAGAGAAGAAGAGAGTAGCGTCTGATGTGTACGTAGAGACAAATCAGCTGACGCTCACACATCGAACCAACCCATGCGTAAGATGCACATATATATATATATATATATGAATATATTTATACGCTTAAGTATTAGCTACAAAATCGTACTGTTGCACCCACCACCACAAAGTAGGTATGCTTTTGGTAAAGTATTTAACGTACTAGCTTTTCAAAATATAATTAGTATAAAAAATATTGTTATAATGGATACCCGTTGGCAACATCCGTGGACAAGCATGATTTGCGGTCCAACTGGTTGTGGAAAAACAGTTTTTGTTGAAAGATTTCTAAATAATAAAGAACAAATGGCAAGCGTTACATTTGACCGTATTTTATTTTATCATGCAGAGTGGCAGGATGGCTATAAAAATGAGAATTTTTTGAAAAACGGACGACAAATTGAATTTCACGAGGGGTTGCCAAAACCTTCTGATTATTCAAACGATCCTCATCTTAAAAAACTTTTAATCATCGACGATCTGATGCGCGAATCGTCGAATCATGTTGTGGTAGATCTTTTTACAGAAGGGAGTCACCATAAAAATATTAGTGTGATGTTTATAACGCAAAATATTGTTCACAAGTCAACTCATTCGCAAGACATAAGTCTGAACGCATCGTATATTGTCGTATTTAAAAATCCTCGCGATCGCGCGCAGATACAACATTTAACGAGACAGATATATCCTGAAAATCCGAAATTTGTGCAAGAGGCCTATCAAGATGCAACGGTTAAAGGTCATGGTTACCTTATGATTGATTGCAAACAGGACACTTTTAATGAGTTAAGATTTTGTGCGTGTATATTCCCCGACGACGAGTATCAATATGTTTACCTGCCAAAATATGCAACGAGTGCTTTCGCACATTTGGGTTAAATTAACAGATAAAATAGTTTGTAGTAACGCATAGCTCTCAGTTTTCTTTTGACAATGAAGCCATCAACACCGAAAAACGGACGTTTCAAACAACCCCCTCGTCGTGTAGACGAGGTTCGTGAAGCTCCTTTTGAAAGAAAGTACATTGCATTATTAGAAGCTCTCGCTCATCTCAATAGAGAACAGAGAGTTGCATTATTAAAAAAAGAAGACAAAAAAATAATCGACTGCTTATGCGAGTGTGTCTTAAACATTTTTAAAAATGTTGTTTCTCTGAAAAACAGTCAAAAAAAAAATTTAAAAAAGTTTAAAAGTGTTTTAAAACAATTGATTGCAAAAAGTCAAGGTAAAAATTCGTGGAAAAAAAAGAGGAAAATTATAGTTCAAAAAGGTAAGGGTTTTTTACCGTTAATATTACAACCGTTTCTAAGTGAAATATTATCAAGAATATTGTATAAATAATAAAATGGAAAGAGGGAAAAAAATGATTTTACTGTCTAAAGACCAACTCGAAAGAATAAAAAGAGAAAGCACTACCGTAGGAGGAAGCCCTGGTCCTTCTACTCCTACACCCGCGAATAATTTTTTCACACATTCTATTTTACAAACCACACAGACAGCCAGAGATAACTTGAGTCGATTAGACGACTCGATGAAAAAAATTGTAGATTCAAATTCGTATAGCAATGAATACGATTAATTGAAGAAATACTTAAGAGTTTTACACAGGTATTTATACTTTATCGATGAAAAGCGTGAGCCAATGCAGATTGCTGAAAACGAAGTTAAGAATATCACTACTGATACAGATGATTATGGAATGAGCGAAGAAAAGATTGTCAGTACTGTACCTAAAGTGTATCAACAAAAATCTATGCTGCTTTTTAAACATTTAAAAGGATTCAAAAACAATATTAAGTGGGATAGTACAGGTACAGTAATTTATAAAGGTAAAAAAGTTGATGGGTCAAATATTGTCGATTTAATTAATGATGCTGCAAGGCGAAGGAAAAATGTTAAATCGGTGGGGAGAAACATTTTTGCTAAAGTACTTCGGGAGATAAACACTCCTCAAGAACTCGTGGGAAATACAGACCTCTTGAAAATCGTAGATCGCGACAGTTCAAGCTTGCTGTTGAATGGGACCAGTAATATAGTAAGTCGCTCGGAGAAGACGAAGAAGCGTTTGAACACGAGACTTTTTCATCACCTTTGGAAAAAACTGTACACGATTCATCTACCCTAAAATTAAGCGGTGTTAAAAGCTGGTTACGATATTAATAAATAATGAATGTACTAGAGAAACAATATTTTACCCCTAACCATGAAGCAGCATTTTCTGGGGTCCGCAATTCAATAAGAGTGAATAAAAACAAAATCTCCCCCGAGAAAATCGAAGAGTGGCTGCAAAAACATGATGCTTATACTTTACATAAATCTATTCGGCGAAAGTTTCCACAGTTGTTTTACGATGTTAATGCTAGAGATGAACTGTGGGAAGCAGATCTCATTCAACTGACGTCATTAAAAAACTACAACGACGGAGTGTCTTTTATTTTAATTGTAATTGATGTATTAAGCAAATTTGTATGGGTGCAACCTTTACAAGATAAAAGTTGCCGTAATGTAACAGCAGGTTTTAAAAAAATTCTTGAAAATAGTCAATCTCGCTCACCCTTTCTGTTACAAACGGATCGCGGGACTGAATTTTTAGGCAGTGAATTTCAACGCTTTTTGAAATACAATGCTATAAAATTTCGAGTTGCCAAAAACCCTGATGTTAAAGCGGCCGTAGTAGAGCGCGTCATTGGAACGTTTAAAGAGCGTGTGTACAGATATTTTACATACAAAAATACATACCATTACGTAGACGTTTTACAAGATTTAATTAGTGGTTACAATAATACCCCCCACTCTACAACAAAGTTAGCGCCAAGCAGTGTAACAATATATAACGCACATATAGCACGACAAAATTTAGTCAATTCGAGACAACCTCGAACAAAACAACGGTACAGTCAAAGTAAATATAATTATAAAGTAGGTGATTATGTACGCATAAGCCGTGATAAAAATGTGTTTGAAAAAGGTGCAGTAAAAATATGAAGTGAAGAGATATTTAAAATTACTCGAATTTTGAAAAGACAAAATTTACATGTATATGAGCTCAGTGATTTAGATGATGAAAAAATTGAAGGATTTTTTTACTCTCAAGAACTTAACCCTGTTCGCAAAGAGCGTGTCTCGGAGCAAGACCATAAAATTGACAAGATCTTGAAAACAAGAGGAAAAGGGAAAAACAAACAACACTTTGTTAGTTGGGCAGGATACCCTGAAAAATTTAACTCGTGGATAAATTCAAGCGATTTAAAAAAAATGCATCATAACGAGTTTACTGTAACTCTACCTAGCAATAGTAGTATGATATATTTTTCGAACAATACTACAACAAATTTTTCCACTCAGTTACCGAAAGAGATCGAGCTTAGTGGTAAATGGGAGGTAGGAATTTCCGAGATTCACGTACCGTACACTATTTTGCATGTACGACGAGAAGAGGCAGTAATAAGCGATCCTGGTGAAGAAAAAAAAGTGTTTTATTCAGCACGGCACCTACGACTCTGTACATAGTTTATGCGAGGAAATAAATAGAAAATGGTTGGAATACTATCATAAAGATAAGAAATGTCAGCAGCTAATTATGATCATCGAGGCGAATTTGTATTTATTGGATTTCCAATAATAGGACCAGGACGTACAAGAACATGCGGAAAAACTCCGGCTGTATCAGCTGCAGTTAAACGCGTTATTGGGTTTGAGAAAGGACTAACCAAGATTGAGCGTGACCGTGCCGAAATAAGAAGGGATTACAGGCTATTGTTTTACGGTAAACAACCAGCAAGCTTATCAAGAGCGGTACCCGATCATTTTTGATCTATTCTAATATATGTGAATCAAGTATAGTTGGTGATACATTTGCACTCTTGCTGAAAATAGTAAATTTAGCCGCTCCAGAAATTAATTTCGGAAGCACAATTGTCAAGAGATATACTCCACCAGCCTACGTACCCCTCCTCAATAATAGATTTCATACAATTGATATAGATATAAGAGATCAATTTAGTAAACCAATATCATTTGAGTTTGGGACACTGACCGTGGTGTTACATTTTAGGAAAGTTTTCTTTTAAGCGAATCGTTACAAAATGGTTTTTTACGAGGGGTATCACACACAGCACGGGGGCAAAAGAGGAGTCAAGCATGTGTTTGCGGGGTCATATAGACAGAGAGGACATGGATTAGGCTCTTTTTTCACTGGACTTTTTCGGAGTGCTATGCCCTACATAGTCAGAGGTGCTCGTGCCGTTGGAAAAGAAGCTTTACGAGTGGGAGTGAATATAATTGACGATATAGGGGAAAGCAATATTCTATTTAAACACGCATTCAAGAATCGGATAAACAAATCTGGTAAAAATTTAAAACGTAAAGCTACAGAAAAAATTGTAAAGCTGATGGAAGGATCGGGATATAATGCTTTACCATATAAGAAAAGAGCACAGTCTCGGCGTAGAAGCGGTGGTGTAAACAACTCATTAAACGCTGCAGAAAAAAAGAAAAAAAGTCGTTCGAGAAAAGTCAAGCGAAAAATAGGTACGCGTAAGAAAAATAAAAAAAATAGTAAGAAAAAAAAATCAGACATAAAGGTAAAAAAAAGAGTTGTTCGCAAAACTAAGAGAAAGTCAGTAAAAAATAAAAAATCAAAACCAGTAGACATTTTTGGATAATCATGTCTTTCCTGCATAGTCACACAGACCCTTGCTTGAAGAGCGAATTGGATTTATTTTCCGTTCCTCTCGCGCAGACGGCATTAGAAGCTAACCGATGGGTGCATTACAAACCTGTTTCGTCGTTAAGCGACGAGAGTCCAATAGAGTTCGTTATCAGTTCTCAAAACGAGGATTACATCGACTTGGCCCATACGATGCTCAGAGTGAATGTCAAATTGACAGCTTACGACAAGGATGGGGATGCGCTTGTAGCTCCAGTAAAGAATTTTTTACACTCGATATTCAACCAAGTTGACGTACATTTTAATCAAAAACTCGTGACTCCCCCAAATAATGCTTACCCTTACAGAGCATACATTGAAACGCTTTTAAATTACGGCCCTGCAGCAAAATCATCGCATTTGTCAACAAATCTTTGGGAAACAGATGTCGCTGGTGAAATGGACGAATTACCCGGCTCGACAAAAAATTCAGCTCTTACTAAACGTCAAGAATATTTAAAAGACGGAAAGACCATAGACTTAATGGGTCATTTACACTGCGACGTATTCAATCAGGATAAATTATTATTAAACGGCGTCGAAGTTTGTTTACGTCTAATACACTCAAAAGATGCTTTTTGTCTCATGGATGCTTTAATGAAAAATTATTCTATCAGCATTACCGAGGCTACGCTTCTCGTTCAGCGAGTGAAAGTTAGCCCTACAGTTTTGATCGCACACGCAAAAACTTTGGCTAACACTACGGCAAAGTATCCAATTACGCGCGTCGAAGTCAAATCTTTTACCTTACTTAGCGGTATAAGCGGTGACTGTTTGAATAACGTTATCCTTGGACAACTTCCGAAAAGAATCATTTTAGGTTTTGTTGACAACAAAGCCTTCAACGGGGATCGAAAGATGAATCCATTCAACTTTCAAAATTATTCTATAAATTTTTTGTCATTATACGTTGATGGTGTACAAGTCCCTAGTAAACCGCTGCAACCGACTTTTACAGGTAACACACGTATGTACGTGGAAGCATACCATACTTTATTTTCGGGCACCGGGATCTACTACATGAACGAGGGAAACAATATTCACAGAAAAAACTATCCCCATGGGTATTGCCTGTTTGCATTCGATCTTACACCTGATCTCTCATCACTTTTTGCAGGTCATTGGAATTTAGTAAAAAATGGTACAGTACGAATAGAGGTGCGTTTTGAGACAGCTCTCACGAAAACTATAAATTGCATTTTGTGTGCTGAATTTGACAACATATTGGAAATAGATTCAAATCGTCGAGTAGTTGTAGATTTCAACTCATAAGAATTCATACATCTGTTATTATGGACTCGTTGCAACTGCGTAGAGCTCTTTGCAATATACCTGCAGCGACGGTCGGCGTATTCCCCGCTGACCAGTTACCTTTTGTTTGGACGAGACCGTGCGGTCTCATAGTTAATATTGACGAAAGTTCCAAACCTGGCTCGCATTGGGTAGCTATATATGTTGATATTAAAGGTGATGGAGTGTACTTTGACAGCTATGGTCTTCCACCCTCGATCTCTCATCATATTGATAGACTCAAAAGAAACTGCATTACTTACCATTGGAATGTACAACAGCTTCCAAATATTAATATCACCGTTTGCTGAAATTACTGTATCGATTTTTTATTTTTTATGTGTAACAACTATTCTTTAGGCATGTCTTGTTCATTTTTTTCAACAAATACTTTTATAAATGATAAAATAGCTGTAACTTTTTTTCATCGTATAACTAGACGTAGAAATTATGAAAATAATCGTATTGTAAGCAATACATGTACTCAAACTAGTAAATCTAAGTGCAACCATAGAAAAGTACATTATTAAAATTTATATGTAAGCTTAATTCGATGATGTGAGTTTCTTAAAAAATACATGTATATGATACATTTTAAGATGGTTTTTTTTTTTTAAAACCCGCCTTACCACCCACTCCTAATAATTGTTTTACGATGTACTTTGATGAAAATGAATAACTTAAAATTATATTTTTAATTTTTAAAATTTTAACACAAAATGTTATTGAGAAACGTAAACATCAAGTGGACTTCCTTGACTTTAACCAATGTTCGACTTTAAGCTGATGCATTTTTCCAATCCCTGTAGACTTATAAGTAATGGATATTTGCTCGAAATGTATAAGTATTCCATAGCTCTTGGATTTCTCTGACCCTACTTACTCTACACTATAGGTTTTAGTCTACTTTCAAAACTATCAGCCAGTGGTCGAACAATCGGTCAAAATGTTTTTCGATTTGGTGTTACTTTACTTTTCGTTTGGTGCAAAAATCGTGTTCAATTGTCATAAAACAATAGATTATGCTATATATTCAATACACCATGATTTTAATTGGTTGTTAATTAATATAGCTAAATATTTTTAAGCAAAAATAAAGGAATATATAGAGTTTAAAGACATACAAGATTATGGTCGCCGTCTGGAAATGTCGGATGAAGAGATCGAAAGGAAAAGAAAGTGGAATGATTATGTTTCCAAGTGGCTCCAGTTCAAGAAGATAAAGAAGTGTGATGTGAGAGTAAATTTTCCGTATGAAGATCGATATGGTAATTATCGATTTTGTAATAACTTAAGTTATAAATCGGAAGCAATATGCTCGAAACATAAGAACATAAGAAGATCACTATGTGCAGCATATCACCTCACAACAAAAGCTGTAGAAGCCAACGTACCTGCGAAACATATGGGTATGGTGGCATTTTTTGAGCTGTTGCTACGTAAGCAATGCGCTTATAAATTTAACTGAGAATCGGACGTAGGTCATCAAACATGGGAACTCGAATTGAAGAAACGGAGTCGCCACTTCCGTCTTCATGACGGATTTATTTAAGAAATAAATTGCGACGACAAGAAATGTGAAGAAAGGTGTCGTGAGATACAGGGACGATTTACCAAACCTCGTAAGCTCGTGATATATCGTAGAAATCGTCGTTAGGCCCATCGTCAGTGTTTCGAGCCTTTGTTGCAGTTTTCATCAGAGTTAACAACGTAGTCTAGAGATTTTTTTAAATGACATAAATATTAAATTAAATAGGATTATTAATGTCGTAACATTGTAATATTGTAATAATATTGTAAAACATTTAAACATTCTGTTTATTTTTATATTATATATGTATGAAATATATTTCTTAATTTATTTAAAAAACCCCACCCACCACCCGCTCCTTATACTAACCCTTACGAAGAGCGGTCAATAATTAGAACAAACTTTTGAATTTTGCAACTTTCAAATTCTGTCACGCTTACCATTTGGCACAGTTGGAACTTGGACGCCTTAATTTTTCCCCCTCCAAAAAAAAAAAAAAAAAAAAAAAAAAAAAAGAAAGAAAGAAAAAAAAAAAAATTAAAAAAAATAAACAATAAAAAAAAATAAAATAAAATAAAAAAAAAAAAAAAAAAGTTTACCGACCAGGCAGCGTCGGTAATAATATTCAAATTACGCGGGGCCACCACGCGCCCTCTTCCGCGCATACTGGCTACCCATGCAGGATTACGTTGCCTGCCAAAATAGGACCCCGGCCACGCCCCTGCTCTCGCCGCCAGCAGTATGACATATATCTATGAGAGTGTCTGGAAAAATAGTACCCTTACTACTCTCGTCTCTATCCAAGTGGGAACGTGTAATTTCTTGATTGTAAAGCAGCCTAAGCAAAACGTAGTTTGGAAATTCACCGGAGGGCACTGATATATACTAACAAATTATAAAACGTAGTTTATTATACATTTCTTATTTTTTTTTTACAGTACGTAAAAAATATTTAAAAATCACAGCATGATTAACATTATGTATAGTGAGAGTGTAAACGCACTGCGACAATGTCTGTACTTGATCAGTGTACGTCAAAATTAAAAAAAAAAATTATATTTCTATTTTTTAATAAAGTGACGTGTCTATTATTAGTGGTATTTTCTAAATATACATACAAACTAGTGGCACAAGCTAATAAAAGTATTTCTAGCTTTCCAGACTTATGATGCATGGTTATATTGGTGCTTATTTACACTTGATACCAGCATTACTGTAACATATTTGTATTAGTTTAAGCAAACATATACCCAGAAAACAACTTCATTTCGTTTGTACTATATCACTCCATGGAATTTTAAAAATAAAACTACTTAAATTGTATGTATATTCTTTAAATTTAGTAGCATACATTAATTAATCCGAAAAACATTTGAGGGTGCTTGCATACTAAGCAATTAACTTGGTTTAATTATTCTACTGTTGCTATTGTCACTTTCAACGATAACTAATAGATGTTCATTAATGTTTACTGGTTTCAAAGACATGTAATACAATCCACAGATGTGTTCATACAAATTCATATAATTAATATTTTTATTTCACTTTAATAGTATCATAACACATAATAAATGAGCAGATCTTTGGGTGTACTTATGCTTGTACTCATACAAATGTACAACAATACTGTTATCAAGTGTATGCCACACCTACAATTTTAGTTTATGCAGAAAGCTTTCGTACGTTAGAAGTCTGGAAAGTTAATAATACTAATTAGCAATTAGCTTTTGCCACTTATAAATATATTTGTACAATACCACTAACGATATGTTACTTTTCATTGGATATCTGGAGGGATAAAAAAAGATTGTAATTCGTACGCACACTGATCAAAAATGTATTTTGCTGCAGAATACATGTACACTTTGACAATACATATTGTTAATCATGATGTTATTTTAAAATAGAGTGGCATAACTTTATACATACTACAATGAGAAGACAAAGAAAGTTTTAAGACAAAATACAATAAAAGTTACATATAAATAACCAAATAACTGAGAACATATACGGACCAATTTATAATTAATAAAAAAATAGTTAATCAAACAAATGCCCACCATCAGATGATCTTGGAAGGTTAATTGCCACTTGATTATAAATAAAAATTAATAATTAACAATTATTTCAAGCACTGACTGGCTACTTCATTATTAATTAAATATATTATTAGTTACACAAGCACCTATCACCAGATAAGGTGAGACATTTACTGGCCACTTTATTATCGACAAAAAAAAAGAATTTATAACAGAAGATCCCGTTACCAAGTGACCTGGGGCGTTTACAGAAAACCAAATTATTAATAAAATAAAGAAATAATAACATGAACGTCTATTATCAGAGGACACGGGCATTTACTGCCCAATTTACTGATAATAATAACAATATATTAATAACGTAAGTGTCCATCACCAGAAGACCCAGGATGTGTACTGTCTATTTAATGAATCATAGAAATGGCACATTATTTCAAATAATGATGGAGTATTGATCATGTTATTTTCCTATATAGCAAAATAATTGAATTTTTATTGCAAAAATTAATTTTATAAAAAAATTGTATGCATATAAAATGTAAATAAATACAAACAGATGTAATAGGGTATTTTCTGTCCACCTAATCATAAATGCAACAAATAATTTATAAAACAAGCACCTATCATCAGGTAATAAAGGGGGCGTCATGGCCACATTATTATAAATACAATTTAATATTACAAACATAAGCACATTTAATCATATGACCTGGATCATTAACTGGCTACTTTATTATCAGTTAAATAAATAGTTAATATCACAAGCACTTACAACCAGATGACCACTTTATAAGTAATGAAATAAATATTTTATAGCATAAACGCCTGTCACTAGGTGACCCCAGGCGTGTACTCGCCACTTTATTGTTAATATAAATAAATAAATATAACTGCTAGAAAAAAAAAACCAATTTTGACGGCTGATAAATGAGCTGATTTCTGATGACAAAACGTCAGCTGATTTTTCGACCCTGCGAAAAAATACGAGTCCCACAAGCGTAAAAAAATAAAAGTCCCGATAAAAAAAAAAAAAAACATTTTTTACTATTATTTAAGTTATAAATTCTAGGACATTTTATTTATAATTAGATAAGGTAAAATCTAATGTTTTTTAAAAAGTAAAGTGAAAAGTTTTTAAGTTCTTTAATCGCAAAAAGATACAAGTCCCAACAGCGTGGAGAAATACAAGTCCCGATAAAAAAAAAGATACTTCCCATCATGTAGGTTTTGTATTATAGGACATTTTGAGAGAAATTAGGTAAATAAAAATACAGATTTTTTAAGAATAACAAATGAAAAATTTTTAAGGTTTTTTTCTCGCATAAAAATACAAGTCCTAATGGTGCAAAAAATAGAAGACCCGATAAAAAGAAGTTTTTTCTTGGATCATTTAAATAATACGTTTTGGGATATTAAAAGTATACTGAGATTAGTGTAACTTGATGTATTTCGCAAAATTTGATCGTAAATATTTCTAGGATTTTTTTGCGCAAAAAAGTCCCAATGATAAAATAATTTATTTTTCATTAATGAATTAGGCATTCAAGGATATTTTATGTATAATAAGATAGGTGAAATTTAATATTTTTTAGAAATTGTTAATGGAAAAATTTTTGAGTTTTTTTCTCGTACAAAATAACAAGTCCTACTGGCGCGTAAAAATACAAGTCCCAAAAAAAATAGATCTTTTTTTCAAAACAAGTAGAAAAATTTCTAAATTTTTTACTTATTTAATAACTCTTTCGATGTCTCAAAACACATATTTGACACAATGCGAATTCCTTTTTTTTAGACTCATACTTTTTCGCACTTAAGAAAGTTGTATTTATTGCGAGTTAAGAACTTTGAAATTTTTCACTTGCAATTTCCAGAAAATATTAAATTTCACTTTACTCATTAAACTTCAAATGTCTTAGATTTTATAATTAAAATAATCAAAAGAAAAAAATTTTTTTTATCGGGTTTGGTATTTTTTTCCACCATTGGGACTTGTATTTTTGCGAGACAAAACCTAAAATTTCTCTTATTTGTAATAAATAAATCCCTTTTTTTACTAACCTAATGTTTTTCAAGATGCTCCAAAACGCAGAAATTACATAATAAAAAAAAAAATTCTTTCCCATTGGGTCTTATAAGTTTTTGTACCGTCAGGATTGGTATTATTCTGCGAGTAAACTATAAAATTTTTTCACTTATAATTTGAAAAAAATATCAATTTTTACTTAACTCATTATACTTAAAATGTCTTCAAATTTATACTTTAAATAATCAAAACAAATCCTCCTTTCATTGGGACTTGTTTTTTTTTTTTGCAAAAAAAAATCTAGAAATTTTTTAAATTAAAATTTTCAAATGATATTAAGTCTTGAAAATCCTCAACAGTAATAAAACTATACGATTTATTTAATTATTCAGGCATTTTGGTGTTCATCGCTAATAGAGATTATGTTTCTGGACGTTTTTATTTATACAATAGGTGATATAGCTTTTGAATGATAGACATCAAAAAACTTAGATACACCAGGCAATCTTGTATAGTATTAAATCAAGTAGGTGACTTTTTATAGAAAGATACAGGTTACTTGAACTGTGGCAACTTTATTACTCAATATTTGGAGGTGTGATAATGTTATGACACGTTAATAGGTAGTAAATGTGTAATGAGCCACTTTACATATTAAACGATCCTTAAAAAAAGTTTGGCATGCTTGGCATATCAACGCAGACGCCCAATACATATTTAATAGGTTGTTATTGTGATTTAACTAGGAAATATATGAACATACGCCAAATCGTTAAGAAGAAGCACGTTTTAAAAAAACGGTTCTTACGTTTTTCCTAAAGGGAGAAAAATTATCACAGCGCACAAACAGAGGTATTGGTTGATGTTCAAACGTCATCATAATTTTAAGTGTTTTCAAGATATCCATTTTCATGAAACTAAACTAAAAAATTTTTAGGAAGTATAGCATATTCACAAAACTATTACGAAAAATTTAGATAGAATTTTGTTTGTTTCTACGTTTTAAGATTAGTACTTTGTCGTTCAAGTTATTAATTCATTTGATATTGATTTTTAGCCTTCTAGGAAATTCAGTACATTACAAATTAATTCTGTTTCACAAGCTTCTACACTAAATTGATTTTGTAATACTATTATTGTGCTGACAAATTTTATACTTAAACATCAATTGTAAAAGGGTTTTTATAAGTATTTGCTAAATGGTGAACTATCACATTTGTACGTGCCAAAGTAACAATTACCTGCGTGTTGCTATTAATTTACCAATAAACATGAATATAGAGTACAAAGCACGTTTATTAGGTTATTGAAAGAGTTCTAATATTTGATCATAATAAGCGATAACATGACATTATACGCTAAATCTCAGTTTAGTTAAATAACATAATACATTCAAACCAGATAAATTGCGAAACTGTATGTGTGTGTAAATACACACGTGGGTACCTTCGTGTATGTGTATTCAAAACATGTACAAGAATTATGTTTTCAGATGTCACAAGGAAAAGCTTTTCACAAGCTTTCCAAACAGCAACAGTTAATACGAATTGATAGAGAAATCGAAGAAGATATCGAAGATTTGTTGTTGGATTTTGGTATAGAGAATATTTTCAGAAATGATGATCAAGGATCTCCTCTGCTCATACATCAGGATATTGTTACTGATACTACAGATGTCTGATGTGGTTGTAGAACCACTAACCACACTTATTCGAAATGATGTTGGTTTGTACAGAACTAGACATTTATTGTACACTGCTGAAATGGATGACGATCTTACTGCTGATAATTACATTGATTTTGTTTCATCTCTTCAGATTACTGATGATGACGATAACTATTCATCTGAAAATGATAGTGGATTATCGAACAGTGATTATGATGATAGTAATACTGATTCACTTAGTGGTACTGATGATGACGAGAATATGGATGAAAATAGAAATAATTATGGATTTAATTTTAAACATGCTTTAGCCAAGTGGTTCATCGAATGTGGATTACTTGGCAATAAACACATGAATAAACTATCGGCAATATTACGCACTGTTGGTCATTCAGATCTCCCAAAGGATACTAGATCTCTTGTAGGCACACCGAAGTATTCAGTAATAACTGATTATCCACCAGGGGAGTACATACACTTAGGATTGGATACAGCTTTGAGATACATTCTCTCCAGAGCATCCTTACAAACATCCATTGTAACTGAAGTTAACATTGACGGCTTACCTTTAACAAAGTCGACTTAAATGACTTTGTGGCCAATACAAGGCAAAATTGTTGGTACAGACTTGACTCCATTTTCAATCGTTTGCTATCATGGCTCTGAAAAACCTCGTTCAGAAGAAGCCTTCTTGCAACCTTCTGTAAATGAATACATGAAATTGAACAATGCGAATTTGGTATATAGCAACAAGACTTATACTGTTTACTTACGCTGCGTCATATGTGATGCCCTGGCAAGAAGTTTCTGTACTGTTGTTAAACAACACAACGGATATTTTGGATGTCGAAAGTGCACAAAAAAGGGTAATTTTATTAACAATTGAATGCTTTTCCTAAATGAATCTGTTACCTAGCGTATGGATGAAAATTTCAGAAATCGGTACCAAGACGACCATCACCGAGGAGATTCACCATTCGATCAAATGGTAATTGACATGGTTCAACAATTTCCATTGGCTTCTATGCATTCGGTTTGCCTAGGGGTCACTAAATTAGTATTGACAATGCGAATAAAAATAAATCCAAAATTTTTAGCTGCAAATATGGATAATTTATTGAAAAAGTTATCTGAATTATCCAAATTTGTGCCTACAGAGTTTAATCGGAAAACAAGGTCAATATTGAAAATGAAAAGATGGAAGGCTACAGAGTTTCAATTTTTTTTGTTGTATGTTGGTCCAATTATACTTGTCGAGTCTCTTCCCACTGACTATGTGGTGCATTTTAATATGTTAAGTGCTGCTGTTCGTTTACTATGTGCTTTGGAGAATTCGGAAAAAACAATAATTTAGGCATCGAACTCCCTTACATGTTTCATTCAACAATTTAAAGTATTGTACGGGGATAAATATGTAGTTTCTAATATTCACAATTTGATACATTTATCAAGTGACGTTACAAATTTCAGACCTCTTGACAACTTCAGGGCTTTTCCTTATAAAAATAATATAAAGTTCTTGAAAAAATTAATCCGAAAATTTTACAAGCCACTACAGCAGTTGCATCGTCGTTTTACTGAACAGATGCACCCATCTTGTAAGAAAACAAATAGAACATCGCCTCGTTGGCCAATACTAAAATACAGGTTGAATGTGGACATGCCTTTTAATGGTACAAACAGTCATAAAAAACTAGAATTTAGAAACTTTACTTTAACAACTAGAATACCTGATAATTGTTTTGTCTTACGTGGTAATAGTATAATACTCGTTTATTTTATTGACATAAGCAATGACAACACTGTTGTTGTTGAACGACAGTTTAAAAATAAAACAGGTATACAAAATTTTCCTTTTAACTATGTTGTTATAAATATTTTCAAAGTTAAAGAGCTATAAAACGTGAAAACATTTTTGGCTAATAATATCACTGAAAAAATGTGTTTATTCACAACAAATAAAAAAAATTTTAAAATCCCTTGTTACACCACTAGCTCAAATATGATCATGTTTTGTATCATAACCTCTACAGTGACAAATAATACATTTATACTAACACAGTATAAAAACTGTCAATCGACTGTAGGAAAATGAATGTCATAAACAGAATATTACTTGGCATTAATTCATTTTACAATATGCCATTTCAACAACATATTGAAGATGTATTTTCCGTACGTTGAAAATAATATTTATTAACGTTAGAAATTGTAATACCCTAACAAGTATTTTCAATAAACTTATAAAACAATAGACACTTTAATTTAATAATCTGTGAAAAGCCAAAGGGAATTCACACCATAGACGATGTTCTTACTACTACGATCCTTCATCCTTTTTCAAAAAAGGAAACCATGTAAGAGAAGCCATTCGCGTCATATAACATCTTACAGTAAACCACATTGCCAACAAAAGGCAGGTAAATTTTTTGTTATGATAAATATACATTATCTCTTAATTACAGATATAGACTGTTACATTTCAAAAATATAAGTGACTTAAAAAAAACTTATAAAATTTATTGTAAGATGTTCGCGTGTGTAGGGATCAAAAAATAAAAAAAAGGAAATATATTTTCTTGAAAATTTACGTGCTTCTATCAAAACACTCTCTCAACTATTATTAACAATTTTATTAATCTTAACAATCTCATGCAATCAAAAATAGAACAGTAAAAGAAGCCTTAGCTTCAAGCGCATATATATCTTCTGATAGATCGAGCAATAAATTATGGACTCATCGTAGCTATATCTTTAAATATTACAACAACTAAAATTATTGTGACTCTCTGAAGTTCCAAATTTACATCTCTTAAATGTGATAACAAAAATAACACGAAATTAATTTTATATAAATTGTATTTGGTATTAAAAAATCAAAACACTATTTTTACAAGTACAATCGTGCATTATACATTTTTTATTTGCATATGGTGCAGACTGGGAAAACTAGTAATATATCACTAGTATTATTTAAATCATTTAATGCACTATTAATTCTTTCTTTAAACTGTCAAATACGTTTCTGCCCTTATACATTATTATGTGTCCATACTAAGCAAAAATAAGCAGATACGTATACATGTATTCATCTACAACACAATGATACATTAAAAACGTCTTTCGGTTCAATTATCTACATCAATAAACCTTCTTGTTGTATAGACTATTATTTTAAAAAAGAATCTTAGTATTCCTTAAATTATATACTTTCCTCTTACGTATTATTATTAAATTATCATCTTTTTATTTTTTATCAGATTACCGTGACAGCATCAGGAGTCTAGACATGGGAGTCACCTACTTACCGCCTATAAGTAGGGGTTCATTTGCTCCGAGAATGACCGTAGCGCTCCGCTCGTTGTCAAAGCTGGCGCTCTGGAGATAAGGAAACGTGTTTTCTGATTTGATAGTCAACAACAATAAAGACCTATTTATAAATTTATATAAGTTTTTTCATGTATGCATACTAATAAGTTTTTATAAAACAATATGAAAATGTCTCAGATGGCAGAATATTTCGTTGTAATCTTCGACATGTTTTGCTCAATTTCACCACAGCACTGGGTGGACTAAGATAACAGAATAATATATTGGCCAAACCAAAAACGTGTTTGGAAAAAGGATTACAGTTCACTTACCAATCAATGATGGACACAATATCAAATAAAACCAAGGGATTTTAATGGGTCATGGGACCCACGGTAAAAACGAAGTTTTTTAAACATGAGATGAGTATAGACAAAATTTCTAAGGTAACAAGGGGGTTGGCAGACTTACAGAAAGAACGAAGCTCTGTAAACAATAGTACTGCATTCATGTTGTTTACTAAAACAAAAACTTGAAAAACAAATAAAAAAAAATTAAAAAAATAGTTTACTACTCACGATGGTGGAACTTCGTGAGAACGTCGTGCATAAATACAGTACTCGAGCGTTTCGTCTTGGGATCACGCAACTTTCTTGCACGTATTTGACAGTTTTTGTACGATTTTTAGGTTTTTCTCTAGGCACAAGAAACTGTTCTGGACACTTTTAACATTTTTTTCGGGGCCTTTGCTGAATTTTTTAGACGTTTAAAAGTAAAACAATATAATTTAATTACAAATAACTAGCAATAATACTTTTTTCATGCTACTATTAATTTCCCAAATTTTTAATGAATTTTAAGCTAATTCTATCATACTAACTATACGTTAAACAATATTGCTAGGCAACGTCCTTAATCCATTCAAAGGAGGAAATAATTTAAAGGTCCCTTTACACGTTAAGTCTACGTGATTTATTGTTTTAGTAGAATAGGCATCATAGTAATGAAAAGCAGTTTTATTCCTTTCAAAAAAGGAGGTATTTATTTTTTAGAAGAGTAGTTTAAACATAATTAAGTATAAATTAAGGTTAAAAATTGTTTAATAAAAAATTCTAGTTAAATGTTAACTAATGACTGCAATGTACTCGTTATTTATGACATACTTCCAGATTAATAGCGATATGAGCTCCATAACTGTAATTGTCAACGGAAGTCTTTCAATAGAGGCATACCATTTTACGTGTACTTTAGAGCTATTTAATTTTATAACTTGGTAATGCGCAAAGAAAAGTGTACAATTAATTTTTTAGGGGTTGTGCCTATTGTTCTTTAAAAATTTAATGTTAAAGTAGTATAGTTATAATGTATACGTTTACCAAACGGCCTTGTAGTTTTTAGAACGAATTTCTTTATGTCGCGTTACTCGGGGGGGCTGGAATTTTAAAACCGACAGATTTTTTTTTTTTTTAAACGGAAGTAGTTTCACCCGAAGTCTTTTCCTCTCAAATTTCCCCCCTTACCCTGTCTCACTCACCTACTGTTCTCTATACACTTCCCCTCTCCCCACTATGTATGTAAATCTGCCAACCGCGCCGTGTTACTTTTCTGCACACCTTTACCCACCATTCCCCCTCACACTCCCAAGCAATTAATTTTTAAACAAATTTTAATTTAATTTCCCAAAATAATTTTTATTTCACTTTAAAGCTTTTTCTTCTACAATTCTTAAAAAAAAAAAAAAAAAAAAAAAACATTTTCCATTAAAGAGATTTGAACCGTTGACATCCTGCATATAAGGTCCAGTACCTTACCCACTCTGCTACGACCGCTGCCAACTATAAAAACTCGGTTTCTTGTACTTGTGGTGTGGTTCGTAACTATAACCTTCTATTTTTAAATGTGTTTACTAATAATACATTCAAATATGTATTTGTTTTCTAAATAATAAATCTAAAAAAAAAAAAAAAAAAATTAAAATAAAGATGTAGAATAGAGTTAATTTATTAAATCAATTATAAATGAATAATGTAAGATCATCATATAAATATATTTTGAGTTTCATATCATGTTAATGGTTTATAAAAGCACTTATTTTAAATTTGATAAACAAATAATGGCACAATGTCATTGAGTAATTATATAAAAATAAAACAAAAATTGCATTAATGAGTTATAAAATCGCAAAAAATAAGGCAAAAAAAATTTTTTTTCTACTTAATGAAATGAAATATAAAAATAAAATAAAATAAAATTACAAAAGACATAAATAAATACAATGGAATAAAAAAGAATAAAATAAAAAAGGGAATGAAAAGAAAAAAGATTAAATATGAAAATAAAAAAAGAAATTAAATAAAGGAAATACAAAGAAATAAAAAAAAAAATAGTAAAATGAAATATGAAAAAAAATAAGACAAGAAATGAAAAAAAAATAAATAAAACAAGAAACGAAGAAAAAAATTAAACAAGAAATTAAAAAAAAAAAAAGAAGAAATTATAAAGAAAATTAAAACAACCAACCACACAGAGAGTTGGTTTCCTGTAAGTATACAGTGAACGAAATTCGTACACCTACAGATGGCGTGCCGTCCTCACGAAATAGAGTGAATGTCCAGCGTACACTGAGATTTCTCGTGCATGCGCCCTACTACTGTGCGCTTGTCTGTGTTCCCTGAGATTCCTCATGCATGCACCCTACTACTGCACGCTCGTCTATGTTCACTTGGATTTTTCGTGCTAACGACTGTGTTCACTGAGATTTCTCGTAAACGCTGTGAAATACTGTTGGCACGTATCATCGTTTTTTGTGAATCTTACATATCTCGTATTTTCATTTGTTTGCACTATAAAATATAAAAAAATTATGGGCTATTGTTACAAATAAAATTCATAAAAATGCAATCACAAAAATTTATTTAAAAATACAAAATTATACGTTAACTTGAACATATACTTGAACAAAAACATTCATACATAATCTTTCTGTTTTATGACCGACTAAACTCATGAATAACTATTCGGGCTCACTACTTCACTGACTAAGTCATTGCGTGTACGATAAATCTCAGTGAACACAGTCGTTGGCACGAAAAATCCGAGTGAACACAGACGAGAGCCCAGTAGTAGGGTGCATGCATGAGGAATCTCAGTGAACACAGACGAGTGCACAGTAGTAGGGCGCATGCACGAGAAATCTCAGTGTACGCTTGACATTCACTCTATTTCGTGAGGACGGCACGCCATCTGTAGGTGTACGAATTTCGTTCACTGTATACTTACAGGAAACCAACTCTCTGTGCAGGGGGTATTAATGGGTCATGGGACCCACGGTAAGAACGAAGTTCTTTAAACATGAGATAAGTATAGACAAAATTTCTCAGGTAACAAGGGGGTCGCCAGACTCACAGGAAAAACGAAGCTCTGCAAACGTTAATACTGCATTCATGTTGTTTACTAAAACAAAAACTTGAAAAACGAATAAAAAAAAAAAAAAAAATAGTTTACTACTCACGATGGTTGAACTTCGTGAGTACTGTATTTATGCACGACGTTCTCACGAAGTTTAACCATCGTGAGTAGTAAACTATTTTATTTTTTTTTTTTGTTCGTTTTTAAGTTTTTGTTTTAGTAAACAACATGAATGCAGTACTAACGTTTACAGACCTTCGTTCTTCCTGTGAATCTGGCGACCCCCTTGTTACCTGAGAAATTTTGTCTATATTAATCTCATGTTTAAAGAACTTCGTTCTTACCGTGGGTCCCATGACCCATTAATACCCCCTGGTTTGTTGTTTTAATTTTCTTTATAATTTTTTCCTTTTTTTTTTTTTTTTTTTTTAGTTTCTTGTTTTATTTTTTTCTTTGTTCCTTGTTTTACTTTATTTTTTTCTCATTTCTTGTCTTATTTTTCTTCATATTTCATTTTATTACATTTTTTTTCATTTCTTTGTATTTCCTTTATTCGATTTTTTTTTTTATTTTCATATTTAATCTTTTTTTTTTTCATTCCCTTTTTTATTTCATTTTTTTCCAATCCATTGTATTTACTCATGTCTTTTGTAATTTTATTGCATTTGATTTTCATATTTCATTTTATTAATTTTAGAGAAAATTTTTTTTTTACTTATTTTTTTGCGATTTTATAACTCATAAATGCAATTTTTGTTTTATTTTTATATAATTACTCAATGACATTGTGCCATTATTTGCTTATCAAATTTAAATAAGTGCCTTCATAAACCATTAAAATGATATGAAACTCGAAATATATTTATATAATAATCTTACATTATTTATTTATAATTGATTAAATAAATTAACTCCATTCTACATGTTTATTTTAATTTTTTTTTTTTTTTTTAGATGTATTATTTAGAAAAAAAATTTGGATGTATTATTTAGAAAACAAATACATAATTAAATGTATTATTTGTGAATACATTTTAAAATGGAATGTTATAGTTACGAACGACACCACAAGTACAAGAAACCGAGTTTTTATAGTCGGCAGAGATCGTAGCAGAGTGGGTAAGGTACTGGACCTCATATGCAGGAGGTCAACGGTTCAAATATCTTCAATGGAAAATGTTTTTTTTTTTTTTTTTTTTTTTTTTTTGAGAATTGTAGAAGAAAAAATATCAAAGTAAAATAAAAATTATTGTGGGAAAATAAAATTAAAATTTGTTTAAAAATTAATTGCTTGGGAGTGTGAGGGGGAATGGTGGGTAAAGGTGTGCAGAAAAGTAACACGGCACGGTTGGCAGATTTTCATACATAGTGGGGAGAGGGGAAGTGTATAGAGAACAGTAGGTGAGTGAGACGGGGTAAGGGGGGAAATTTGAGAGGAAAAGACTTCGGGTAAAACTACTTCCGTTTAAAAAAAGAAATCATCTGTCAGATTTAAAATTCCAGCCCCCCCGAGTAACGCGACATAAAGAACTTTGTTCTAAAAACTATAAGGCCGTTTGGTAAACGTATACATTATAACTATACTACTTTAACATTAAATTTTTAAAGAACAATAGGCACAACCCCTAAAAAATTAATTGTACACTTTTCTTTGCGCATTACCAAGTTATAAAATTAAATAGCTCTAAAGTACACGTAAAATGGTATGCCTCTATTGAAAGACTTCCGTTGACAATTACAGTTATGGAGCTCATGTCGCTATTAATTTGGAAGTATGTCATAAATTACGAGTACATTGCAGTCATTAGTTAACATTAAACAACAATTTTTTAATAAACAATTTTTAACCTTAATTTATACTTAATTATGTTTAAACTACTCTTCTAAAAAATAAATACCTCCTTTTTTGAAAGAAATAAAACTGCTTTTTATTACTATGATGCCTAATCTACTAAAGGAATAAATCACGTTGACTTAACGTGTAAAGGGACATTTAAATTATATCCTCCTTTGAATAAATTAAGGACGTTGCCTAGCAATATTGTTTTACGTATAGTTAGTATGATAGAATTAGCTTAAAATTCATTTAAAATTTGTGAAATTAATAGTAGCATGAAAAAAGTATGATTGCTAGTTATTTGTATTTAAATTATATTGTTCCACTTTTAAACGTCTAAAAAATTCAGCAAAGGCCCCGAAAAAAATTTTAAAAGCCGCCAGAACAATTTCTTGTGCCTAGAGAAAAACCTAAAAATCGTACAAAAACTGTTAAATAAGTACAAGAAAGTTGCGTGATTTCAAGACGAAACGCTCGAATCGGTTAAGCCGCTTTCTCGAAAATAGCAAAAAACTGTAATTTTTGGCCATTTTTTAAAACTTAATAACTTGGGTTCAAATTAGTATTTAGAGCTTACATTAGGGTACACGATAAGTGTCATAGCCCGTAACATACACACTCAATTTCAGCAAGATCGATCGTAAACTTTACTTGAACTCTTAAGAAAACTAAAAAAAAGTCCTTTCATTCAATGGCCATCAAAAACGTTTTGGCGCAACGGAGCTTCATATTTCAGAAACGCTCTTATTTGTCATGATTTCATCTATAAGATCCTAAAATGCCATTTTATTCAACGATGAGCAAGAATGTTAATTGATAATGGTAAAAAAGCGGATTCTCGCGCACGACGCACTTGGCTAGGTAGTGGGGTGACGACGCGGCAGATTACCCGACTGAGCCACTTAGGTGAATTCGTCTCATTAAGAAAATTTGCTTGGTTTTAGATAGAAAAAAAGGCTTAATTAACGTTATAGGCTAGCCTCTAGTTAAAAAATGTTACCGCAACACCAAGGGCTAGAATGCCTAAATTTGTCTTTAAATGAGATAACTATTAATGGGAACCACCAATTTATACTTTTTTTGTTTTTAGAGTAAGCATAGTAAGCTATTAAGAAAAAACTTGTCTACACTTATTTAGTAAAGGGGAGGGGGGATTAAAAACCTCCCCAATTCCTCTAAAACTGTTAATGGAGCCCATTGCAATAAAAAAACGTTATATTAATTGCTGAAAGAAGAAAAAAAAAATTCAATAAACTACAGGTTTTCAATGTTACGGAACCGACAATGAGTAAATTCGAGACAATTAAAAATAGCCCCTGCAAATGGTGAGTACAATAACTAAAATGTTCTTAAGCTTTATGTTTACTTGTTGAAATTAATAATACTTCTTAAAAATCATTTACAAAATATACTCTCGGGCGATCAAGCAATGGCAGTTGATAACTAAATTATTCTTTAATATTATTTGATATTAACATGTACACTTAGGTGAGCAAGCGTTAGCAAATAGCCATTGGACTATTTTAAGCATAGAAAATTACCAAAATATATTGTTGGAAATGAGAGCGACCGACAGTAGGCCCGGCTTTTGTGTACACTGTGTACACTTGTAGTCTCTGTCGGCTCAACACTCTGTGCGTGTGCGCTTGGTCAACTAGGCGCGCTGCAGGTGTGTGTGTGCGTATTCACGCGGCAAGCTTTGTATACTGTAAGCGCCAGATTATACTCAGCTCTCGTCGAATAAAGACTCTTTTAAGTTACGTTGCCAAACTCTAGCATTCAAAGGTGCACACATCACCTTAAATGCTAGTGTAAATCTTCTGATTAACTCTTGCTATACAGTGGACAAAACTCAGTTGTGCAGTGCAGTGCACTTAGTGCTTTCTTTAAGTTGCTCATTGCATAATTTGCAGACCAGCTCAAATAGTTAATCTCATCGAACTGCCAGTGATTATCAACAGCAAGACTCAGTGAAACTCTAGTGTATTTCCACAGACAGTAATTGTGCATTTTTTAACAGACAGTGATTTATAGTTATTCAATATTTCAATCAGTTATACTCCATCAGTGCTTTCAGTTTCACATTTATTTCGAGTAACTTTCAAAATCTCTTGCAAGCTCAAGGCCAGTGCGTGTTTAAATATCGTGTTATTCAACTTGACTCTTTTCTTTCTACATTCTTCACCTTTATATATTTCAATAGTTCGTTGCTTTAAGACTATAGACAGTATTTATTTTCTCCGGTATAAATTTGACCTTTACAATTTTGTGAATATTAACTGTGTTTTCTTGGCCTGTGAGTGACATTAAAAGTTGTTATTTTTATGCTGTTTAATTTTATTGTGTTTTTATTGTGTCTTCCCAATCACCCTATCTGAGCCTAGTGTGTGCTAACGCATACGCCTCGTACATTTTGGTCTTTCGAGCCAGATCGGGGTGATTGGGGAGTGATCCGATGGCAGTGCGCAATGGAAAAGGCCGATGCAGCAGCCGCGGCTGCGAGTGACGATGTCGCTGCAACTACCATCATCGATGGCCAGCAGGTTTCTGTGACTGACGGCTTGCCAGGGCGTGGCACGTGCTCAACGGAAAATGCGATTCCAGCCGGGTTCCTCGCGAAAATCGAGTCACAGAGAGCGCGCATTATTGGCCTGAGCCAGTGTGGCAAAGCTGCTGAGGAGGCGACTGCGGAGTGCAGTCACGCTGAGGCCATGCAGCTTAGAGAGGAGTGCGTCGCGCTCCATTAGGAGTTCAAACGTGAGCATGCTCTCATCGAAAATGCGTGCCCGGTGGTGTTGCTCAGAAATGAGTATTTCAGTCAGAGTGCGTCGGGAGCCGCGCAGCAGGCATACTCGAGGTCAATGAGATTCATAGCCCGGCTGCTCACTGCCCATCTGGATCCACAGGCAAACTCATCAGCGGCATCAACTACTGTCAGTCACACTCAACGAGGCAAGCTCCCGGAAATTAAGCTTCCGCAATTCTCTGGCAACAACACAGAATGGGTGAGTTTCCGTGATCTTTTCTCAAGTATTATAGAAGACGAGAGGCTCACCGATTTGGAGCGCCTTTTCTACCTGCGAGCGTCGCTCTCGGACCAGCCAGCAAAGCTCATCGAGGGACTCCCCCTCACTGCTGAATCCTTCAAGATCGCTTAGGATGCTCTGCTCGAGAGATATGAAAACAAGCGGTTTGTGCTCGCACAGCTGCTGCAGGCCAAGAGATGCATTCCACCGATGCGTGTTGGCAACGTTGGGTCGCTGATGGATTTGGCAACGGAGAGTCGAAAGCTCCGCAGGCTTATTTCTGGCCTTGGCTCTGCTCAAGAGGTGCTGGATGCCTTGTTTGTGGATGAGCTGCTCCGAGCGTTGTATCGACCCACCAAGGAGGCGTGGGAAACATCGACACCTGCAAGAGCCGACTTTCCGGCGTGCGAAGCCTTGAAGGAGTCTTTGATCGAGCGGGCCCAAGCCTTGGAGATGGTTGATGCTCAGTCAACCAAGAGACAAGATAACTCATCCACGTCTAGTAAGACTCAATCCAAACCGAGCAAAACTCAGCACGCTCATACAGGTCAAACTCAACCGCTCGGCAACACTCAACCGGGCAGCAACGCTCAACAGAATCGAGTTGGGAGTTCGGCTCAGTCGCAGGATGATAGACCGGCTCCTCCAGTGTTCCCATGCACGTACTGCAACCAGCAACATTTTATTGCTCTCTGTCCAGCATTCGCGGCCATCTCTATTGACCAACGATACCAGTTCGTGGATGAAAAGCCTTTGTGCTTCAACTGTTTGGGCCGCCATGCTGCTGCTAAGTGTATGAACACGAAGAGGTGCCAAACCTGTGGTAAGGCTCACCATACCATGATTCACGGCGCTCGGTTGTTGCAACCGATCAGCAGGTTGGCGTCTCAGCCGACTCAAAATCAAGAATAGGAAATCAGCGCAGTCATCAGACACACTAATCGTCGAAACTTCACATCTAGTAATACCCATCCCAGAGTCAACATCAAGTCAAACTCAACAAGGATCACATCGTCCAACCAAACATCTAGTCACTCATCTATCTTGTTACCAACAGCAGTAGCCCAGGTACGTGCTCCAGCTGCACATCATTATCTCAGGCTTCTGATCGACCAAGGTTCAGAATTATTATATATTTCGGAAGATGCTGTGAAGCGTCTGCAGCTGACGCGCACGAAGTCCAACATCTGTATCCTGGGCATTGGAGGCAACGTAGTCAGTAAAGCACTTGGTAAAGTAGAACTCAGATTGTTTTCATTATATTCTGACTCCAGCGTCGATGTAGTGCTCCACGTCTTACCTAGAGTAACAGCTCCACTACCATATTTTCAATGTAAGACAAGATCGTGGCTGCATACGGAGTTTCTGGAGTTAGCTGACCCCCATTTCTATCTGCCACGAGACATAGACTTGCTACTTGGCACTGACTACTATTCAGCTATAATTACCTCAGATCTGCTCAGAGGTTCTTTATCAGAACCTATTGCTCAACGTACACTGTTTGGTTGGATTTTATCGGGTTGCGTTAACCGGCCTGTTACAAAGATTACTCGTCACACTCACCATATCGTTTTAAAAATAGAAGATAAACTTCAGGAATTACTCATCAACTTCTGGATTCAAGAAGAGGTCCCTTCAAAGTCAAGCTCGCAGCTTACACCAGAGGAACAGGAGTGTGAGGACCACTTTGTGCGAACTCACTCTCGGGATAGCACCGGAAGATACGTGGTGAAGCTTCCTCTAAAGCAATTTCCATCTCTGCTGGGCAACTCAGTCAACCGTGCTTGTAAATGCTTCGATCGCACGGTGGCCAGGCTCAAAACAGACGACAATTACGACTAGCTCTATACAGATTTCATGAATGAATATTTGAGTCTTGGCCATATGCGACCGGTGCTTGCAGATGAGCTCAACATCAAGCCTCATTTTTATCTGCCTCATCACGGCGTATTGAAGGAAGATGGAGACAACGCTAAAATCAGGGTGGTTTTCAATGGATCAGCCCTCACTTTCTCTGGACATTCACTCAACAGCATAACTCACATGGGACCTAATCTACTGCCCAACATAACAGATATACTCTTCTGGTTACGCACATTTAAATGGACTTTCTCTGCGGACATCTCCAAGATGTATCGTCAGATCAAGGTTCATCCAGACGATTGGGATCTTCAGCGAATCATCTGGCATAGCCAAACTCACGAGGAAGCTCACTTCCAGCTCACCACAGTGACCTATGGGACGAGGCCTGCTCTATTTCTGGCCACACACTCACTGCTGCAGCTGGTGAAGGATGAAGGGCAATGTTACCCCCAGGCGGCTTGGATTCTCACCGGCGGCAGATATGTGGACGACATTTTTGGTGGAGCGGAGACTCCAGATGAGTTGAACGAGCAGGCCCTTCAACTCAAGGAGCTGTGCATGGCGGGCGGATTGCCCCTGGCTAAGTGGCACTTAAACTCGCCAGGATTAAGTTACTCGAACTCCAGTGAAGAATCAGCACTCTCTCTCGATGACTGCGATGCTAAGGTACTCGGAATGGTTTGGAAACCACTTTCAGACAATCTCACCTTTCAGTGCACACTCAAGCCTCTCAGTCAAAGTCCAACGAAGAGAACAATTCTTTCAGAAATATCTCAAATCTTCGATCCTCTTGGAATAGTTGCTCCAGTGATTGTTGCAGCCAAACTCATCATTCAGGAATTGTGGCTACTCAAAATTACATGGGATACACCCATACCAGATGATCTTGCTCAGAGGTGGCTACAAATACGAGATGATCTAGCGAAACTCTCCGGAGTGACGGTTCCTAGATGGCTTGGAGCCCATCCTTCTTCTGCAGTGGAACTCCATGGCTTTGCTGATGCGTCTCAGGATGCTACGGGTGCTGTAATTTACCTGGTGATAAAGTCAGACTCAGCCACGTCAAGCTTATTCGTCTGCTCCAAGACGAAAGTATCACCACTGAAGAGGATGTCAATACCAAGATTGGAGTTGACAGCAGCTCTCATCCTGGCTAAACTCACTAAGTATGTCACCAACCAACTCACACTCAATATCAGCAACATTCACTTATGGACAGATTCGTCAGTCACACTCTATTGGATTTCTTCTCATCCAAATAAGTGGAAGAATTTCGTCAGGAATCGAGTTGCAGCAATTCAGGATCTGGTCCCTGCAGCACATTGGAGACATATCCCTGGAAAGGAGAATCCTGCTGACTGTGCCTCTAGAGGGATTCTCACTTCACAATTGATTGAGCATAGGCTCTGGTGGCATGGACCAGAGTGGATGATACAACCCCAGGATGGTTGGCCTCTGCAGCCGAGTAACGTCAAGGTGGAGGATGAGACAGAGGCGCGTCAGGTGTCAGCATTGGTGTCATCAGTCTTGGACTCGGAGTTCCTACTCAGGCTCACTCAGTCCAGCTCCACATTGCACAAACTCTATCGTATCACAGCCACCCTCTTACTTGCTTGTGCCAAGTTCAAAGCCTTACTCACACACCAGGAATCATCCGTAGCTGTCACTGCAGAATTCATCACTCAAGCTAAGCTTTTACTCATCAGATTAACTCAACAGGAATGTTTCAAGGAGGAAATCAAGATGCTCAAATCAGGTTCTCTCCCAAAGGGCCATGTCTTCCACCGGTTGATGGCATATACTGATGATGCTGGTATACTGCGTGTGGGAGGCAGACTCATGAATGCCAAGCTCAGACCTAATGCAAAACATCCTGCTTTACTTCCTCGTCAAGCTCAATTCACCAGTTTGGTTATCTATCAGGCTCATCGGCAAACTCTACATGGAGGAACTCAGCTCACTCTTAGCAAAACTCGTCAAGAGTTTTGGATAATCGGTGGAAGGGCCCCCATCCGATCCAGAATTCTCTACTGTGTCAAATATGCCAGGTACCGGGCACAAAGAGCACAACAACTCATGGGACAGTTACCCGAGGCCAGGGTGACTCCCTCCAGACCATTTGCTCACACAGGTATTGACTACGCAGGTCCGATACATCTCAAATCTTGGCGCGGCAGAGGGTCGAAGACATACAAGGGTTGGATATGTGTGTTCGTGTGTTTTTCGACCTTTGCTGTGCATCTCGAAGCAGTGACAGATTACTCTACCAAAGGATTCTTGTCAGCATATTGGCGATTTGTCTCACGTCGGGGACGTCAATTTAAGTCATATTCTGACTGTGGGACGAACTTCGTTGGTGCAGACAGGGCTCCTCAACAGTTATACTCAGAAGCAATCAGTCAAAATTCTCATCTATCAGCCATGCTCGCCCAAGATGGAACGTCATGGCACTTCAACCCTCCAGCTGCTCCTCACATGGGAGGAAAATGGGAGGAAGTAGAGAAGTCGATGAAACACCATCTCCATCGGACTATGAGAGAGACTCTTTACACGCTTGAAGAGATCACGACGTTGCTCACTCAAATCGAAGCAATACTTAACTCTAGACCACTGAAACCACTTACGAATGATCCAGAGAACTTAGACACGCTCACTCCAGGACACTTCTTAGTAGGATCGGCGCTAAACTCACCACCAAAACCGTGCTTGTTGGATTTACCTCCAGCAAGGCTCACTCGCTGGCAGCTTATCCAAGCTCAAAAACAAAGGTTTTGAAAGCAGTGGTATACACAGTACTTGCTTAGATTAAACTCAATCTCCAAGTGGCATACTCCAGCTCATGACATCAAGACAGGCTCATTGGTGCTTATAACTAGTGAGACTCTACCACCAGGAAAGTGGCCGCTGGCCAGAGTCGTCGACGTCCACCCAGGCAAGGATGGCCTGCTTAGAGTAGTGACTCTCAAGACCTTAGTGGGCGCTCTCAAGAGACCAATTTACAAGTTAGTGCCACTGCCAGTCTACGTCTGTTGTCAGTCGTTGCCTGACGGCGGGCGGAATGTTGGAAATAAGAGCTACCGACAGTAGGCCCAGCTTTTGTGTACACTGTATACACTTGTAGTCTCTGTCGGCTCAACGCTCTGTGCGTGTGCGCTTGGTCGACTTGGCGCGCTGCAGGTGTGTGTATACGTATTCACGCGGCAAGCTTTGTATACTGTAAGCGCCAGATTATACTCAGCTCTCGTCGAAAAAAGACTCTCTTAAGATACGTTGCCAAACTCTAGCATTCAAAGGTGCACACATCACCTTAAATGCTAAAGTAAATCTTCTGATTGACTCTCGCTATACAGTGGACAAAACTCAGTTGTGCAGTGCAGTGCACTTAGTGCTTTGTTTAAGTTGCTCATTGCATAATTTGCAGACCAGCTCAAATAGTTAATCTCATCAAACTACCAGTGATTATCAACAGCAAGACTCAGTGAAACTCTAGTGTATTTCCACAGACAGTAATTGTGCATTTTTAAACAGACAGTGATTTATAGTTATTCAATATTTCAATCAGTTATACTCTATCAGTGCTTTCAGTTTCACATTTATTTCGAGTAACTTTCAAAATCTCTTGCGAGCTCAAGGCCAGTGGGTGTTTAAATATCGTGTTATTCAACTTGACTCTTTTCTTTCTACATTCTTCACCTTTATACAGCATGATATGTAATGGTGGAATTTCCCGAGAACCGCGTGTAGAGCGACTTTTTCTGACGCAAACCTCGTTGGAATTAATTTTTTAGGGCAAATAGCTTTTAAATGGGAGCCGATTGAAAATACGTTCCAAACTAACCCTAAATGCGGTTGGAAAGCTATAGCGCGCCCACATGAACTCGCGACGTTGCCACATACTTATTGGAGCTTAGTCGGTAAGCAGTGAGAACTATATCCATGTGCGCACGCAAGAGCGTCAGCTACTGCTGGTAACTTAAAAGTTTGATGTAAAAATTTTTACCTTAAGGTAAATATTGTCTGCTCCTTATGTTGTCAGTTGTTTATCCATCACGCGCTTCCTGTCTTTCTCACTCTCATGTTAGACAAAAACATCTTTAAATTTTTATACTTAAGTAATGTTACCTCGAATGAAAGTAAATACCATATCAGTAGGGATTTTTCCACTCTACACGATAGTATTTTTGCAAAAATAGTTGAGCTCTCGGTCAAAAATATTGTTGTTAGGTATGTCATGCTTAAGTTCCCGAGTATGTCGTCTGTACACGATTTAGAACGAGTCAATTCATAAATTGCAATAATCAAGTACCCGGAAAGTACCCGCCAAGTGCCCGGGAAGTACCCGGCAAGTGCCCAGGTAATACCCGAGGAAGTACCCGGAAAGTACTCACCAAGTGCCCAGGAAGTACCCGCCAAGTACCCGCGAAGTACCCGAGAAAGTACCCGAGAAAGTGCCCGGAAAGTACCCGAGAAAGTACCCAGGAAGTACCCGCCAAGTACCTGGGAAGTACCCGCCAAGTGCCCAGGAAGTACCCGCCAAGTACCCGGGAAGTACCCGAGGGAGTGCCCGGGAAGTACCCAAGGAAGTGCCCGGGAAGTACCCACCAAGTGCCCGGGAAGTACCTGCCAAGTAACTGGGAAGTACCCGGGAAGTATCCGCCAAGTACCCAGGAAGTACCCGCCAAGTACCCAGAAAGTACCCGCTAAGTACCCAGGAAGTACCCGCCAAGTACCCGGGAAGTGCCCGGGAAGTACCCAAGTAAGGGCCCAGGAAGTACCCGCCAAGTGCTCCAGAAGTTTCCGCACAGTACAATACAGTCGGGTACTTCCCAGGTACTTGGCGGGCACTTCCTCGGGCACTTGATGGGTACTTTCCGGGCACTTCCTCGGGTACTTCCCGGGCTCTTCCCGGGTTTTTGGAGGGTACTTCCCGTGCACTTGGCGGGTACTTCTTCGGGTACTTCCCGGGTACTTCCTGGTCACTTCCCCGGGTATTTCCCGGGCACTTCCCGGTTACTTCCTGGGCACTGCCTCGGGTACTTCCCGGGAACTTTCCGGGTACTTGGTGGGTACTTCCCGGGCACTCGGCGGGTACTTTCCAGGCTCTTGGTGGGTACTTCCCGGGCACTTCCTCAGGTACTTCCCGGGCACTTCCTCGGGTACTTCCCGGGCACTTCTCGGGTACTTGGCGGGTATTTCCCGGGCACTCAGCGGGTACTTCCCGGGCACTTGGTGGGTACTTCCCGGGCACTTCCTCTGGTACTTCCCGGGCACTTCCTTGGGTACTTCTCGGGCACTTCCCGGGTACTTGGTGGGTACTTCCCGGGCACTTGGCGGGTACTTCCCGGGCACTTCCTTGGGTACTTCCCGGGTACTTGGCTGGTACTTCCCGGGCACTTGGCCGGTACTTCCCGGGCACTTCCTTGGGTCCTTTCTGGGCACTTGCCAGGTACTTCCTGGGCACTTGGCGGGTACTTTGCAGGTACTTGATTATTGCAATTTATTAATGGACTCGTTCTGAATCGTGTACAGACGACATACCCGGGAACGTAAGCAAAACATACCTAACAACAATATTTTTGACAGAGAGCTCGACTATTTTTGCAAAAATACTATCGTGTAGAGTGAAAACATCCCTACTGATATGGTGTTTTACTTTCATTTGAGGTAACATTACTTAAGTATAAAAATTTAAAGATGTTTTTGTCCGACATGAGAGTGAGAAAGACAGTAAGCGCGTGATGGATAAACAACTGACAAAATAAGGAGCAGACACTATTTACCTGAAGGTAAAAATTTTTACATCAAACTTTCAAGTTACCAGTAGTAGCTGACGCTCTTGCGTGCGCACATGGATATAGTTCTCACTGCTTACTAACTAAGCTCTTATAACAATGTGGCAACGTCGCGAGTTCATGCGGGCGCTCTATAGCTTTTCAACCCCATTTAGGGGTAGTTTGGAACGTATTTCCAATCGGCTTCCATTTGAAAGCTATTTGCCCGAAAAAATTAATTTCAACGGGGTTCGCGTCAGAAAAAGTCGCTCTACACGCGGTTCTCGGGAAATGCCACCGTTACATATCATGCTTTATATTTTAATAGTTCGTTGCTTTAAGACTATAGACAGTATTTATTTTCTCCAGTATAAATTTGACCTTCACAATTTTGTGAATATTAACTGTGTTTTCTTGGCCTGTGAGTGACATTAAAAGTTGTTATTTTGATGATGTTTAATTTTATTGTGTTTTTATTGTGTCTTTCCAATAACCCTATCCGAGCCTAGTGTGTGCTAACGCATACGCCTCGTACATATATACTTGAGCAAGTGAGCATTGGCGATTATCAACCTAACTATTTATTAGTATGATTGACTAATAAAATCATTTCTTATGCGAGCAAGCATTGGTGATTAACAACCCAACCATTTTTATAATAATAAAGGGACAAAACGCTACCTACATTCGGATCATAATCACTGATAGTAGATAAAAAGTAGTAATACTAATGAATAGTTAGATTGCTTATTCCTGATGTTTGCTAACCTAAGGACACAAGTATTATCAAATAATACAAAAAAAGCTAAGATCAACCGCTAATGCTTGCTCGCCTGAGTGTATACTTTGTCAATAATTTTTAAGAAGCTTGATACTAATACTTATTATTTTTGTGATTTCTGCAACTTTTAATTAATTGAGGTGCAGTCTATTTGAATTTATTCAAATTTAAAAGCTGTTATATTTAAGTTCACGCCAAACGTAAACTTTTAATTCTCTCTTCATTTTTTAATTTTCTTTAGCACAATACGTTAAATGCAATAGTTATATTTCCTAGAATTGTAATAGCTTTATCTTTGCTTCATCATCTAAAAGTAACACTTATAAATTTTATAACTTTCACTTTACATTTATACATACTTTAATTTCAGAACTTTTATTTTCTTATCTTATCTCTTTTTTTCTACTCTGACTCATATAACGACTACAGTGTATATTTGTATAGTTAATTTTAGTTATTCTCTCCACTATTATTGTGATAAATTAGATACGTGTCAACAAGCAAAGAGCCAACATTAATTGCGCTCTGAGCTCCGCTAACCGCTATTGTAAATTCATACGCTATTAAATAAACGCTATTTAAACTACTACCACTCAACAGTTTATTGATCCTCAGTAATTCCCGAACAATTGATATTAAGATCCCCACGTTCGTCAAGCATTTTTCTTGAACGTAACATTTTGGTAGCAGAGCGTGGTTCGGGATTGCGAGAGTGACATTTGACTGTTAAGAACTAACACAACATACGCTAAGTGCAGTGACCATCGTGTTTGTGTGCCAGTTAGTGCTGTGAACTTTTGATTTTGTGTAACGTTCTAGCACGGCGGGCGGCATGGCAAGTTTGGCTCATGCATTACTTGCACGCCAAGAAAACCTTCAAAACGCTATAAACAATGCTTTGGCAAACCTTACTAAGTTGGGCATAGCAAATTATTCTAACGCCGTTATCACAGTTCGTATGAATAGCCTGGATTGGAATTGGAAGGAATACAAAAACAATCATCTTACTCTTCTTAGCCTACAAGAAAATCTAAGCGAGCAGGATTATATAAAAAACGATGTCTACGCAAAAACCGAGGAATTGTATCTGTTTGCCCTTGCCACTATGCTGTCGCTTGTCGAGACTTATCCTGCGCCGATACTTCCGACTGCCGCATCGTCTTCTCAAGCTCCGTCAGCACCTACGTTATCTTCGCGCAAACTGCCCGAGATCAAGTTGCCGACCTTCACGGGTGACTACAAGTTGTGGCCAGAGTTTCGTGACTTGTTTATGTCTGGCATTTCTTCCAGCTCGTTATTAAACAACGTTGAAAAGTTGTTTTATTTAAAATCGAGTCTGGCAGGAGACGCAGCTGAGCTCGTCCGTGGCATCTCTCTTGAGGGTGACAATTTTCAACGGACTTTGGACGCGCTGAAGGATGCATTTGAGGTGCCACGCGTGCAAGTTGATGCACTATTAAAAGGCTTCTTCTTGATGAAGTGTGTCAGTGGTGAGGATGTGGCAGACCTCCGTCGGATCCTTTCAACTGCCAAAAATCTTGTCGAAGGCCTTAAAAATCTTAAACAGCCAAAAATTTCAGACGACGTTTTAGTTTATATCCTTGCAAATAGACTGGACGCTGTAACACGTCGCGATTGGGAAAAATCACTCGGAACTTCGAGAGAGCCGGCTGCATTCAGTCAGCTGACTGAGTTTCTCGAGGAACGCATCCTGACGCTGTCAATCGTAGCCTCGAGCAACGGGGAAGGGCAGCGATCAATAGGCATGCATGCGCACCAGGCATCATACAGATCGAAGGTGCCGGTGTGTTTTCTCTGCTCCTTGCGTCATCAGCTGTGGACTTGCGAAGCCTTCAAAGCCAGGAATTCAATGCAAAGGAGGAAATTCGTGCTTGAAAAGCAGTTATGTGAGAACTGCTTGGGCTCTCACGAAGTTTCAACCTGTCGCTCCAGGAGGACTTGTTTTGTTTGTGGGACTAAGCACCACACGTCTATCCACGTTGACGCCTCAACAAACACCCATGTAGCTGTAGTCTCTGCGAATTCTTCTGTGCCGATTCGATGCGACGAGCCTCTCAACGTTTTGTTAAGCGAAACAACATCTTTTGCGCCAACATTGTTACCCACAGCATGGGTCAGTCTGGTGGGGGCAGATGGCCAGGAACATTGTGTTTGAGCGTTGATCGATCAAGAATCACAGTGCTTGTTCCTGTCGCAACGCTTAGCCAACTCACTGCAGCTTCCACGCAGCCCTGCTTGTGTATCGATCGATGGAGTAGGTGGTGTTCATCCTACAGCTGCCGTTGGCCGAAGCAGGATCACCGTCAAGTCTCGATGTGCTCCCTACTCTTTTGATGTGGATGTACTTCTGCTCAAGGCGGCCACGTCATATCGACCTCGAGTGCATCGGCCTACCGACGGATGGCCTCATCTACGCGACCTGCAGCTTGCCGACCGTTTGGATTCCCCATCTAGTGAACCAATTGAACTGCTACTAGGCGCTGCAGTGTACGCCCAAAAAATACGACCAGGTCTTCGTCAACCTCAGCGTCCGATGCACCCATCGCTCAGCAGACTGCATTGGGTTGGATTTTATCCGGGCCGATCGGGCCATCTAAGCTGCCATCAACTCTATCATCGAATTTCGCCAGAACATCGACGCATCATAATTTTATTTTTTCATAATATGGCGGGCGGTATGTTCACGCCAATCGTGAACTTTTAATTCTCTTTTCATTTTCTAATTTTCTTTAGCACAATACGTTAAATGCAATAGTTATATTTCCTGGAATTGTAATAGCTTAATCTTTGCTTTATTATCTAAAAGTAACACTTATCAATTCTATAACTTTCACTTTACATTTATACATACTTTAATTTCAAAACTTATATTTTCTTATCTTATCTCTCTTTTTCTACTCTGACTCATATAACGACTACAGTGTATATTTGTATAGTTAACTTTAGTTATTCTCTCCGCTATTATTGTAATAAATCAGATACGTCTCAACAAGCAAAGAGCCAACATTAATTGCGCTCTGAGCTCCGCTAACCGCTATTGTAAATACATACGCTATTAAATAAACGCTTTTAAACTACTACCACTCAACAGTTAATTGATCCTCAGTAATTCCCGAACAATCGATATTGAGATCCCCACGTTCGTCAAGCATTTTTTGCTTGAACGTAACAATTTGATTTCCATGTTGGATAAAATGAAATATAACATTAATATTAATTGTTATACCTGATTAAACAAGTGAAAATAAAATTTTTAAAAATGTTTGTTATTGTGCTTACGATATTAAAGAGGCCATTTTGAATTTTTCTACAATTCACTTACATTACATTCGAGAACGTTAGAAGCAGTAAAAGTGTGGAGTAACTTGACTTATTTTCATGTTGTACTATCCGAACCCTTGAAAATAAAAAACAAGACTTAATCGGCGTTTCCCGTTAATATTCATCTTATTTTGAGCCAAATTTTGGCATATTAGCCCATAGTGCACCACCTGGAATCAAAATATGGATTTTTAATTTCTTTACGTCACGGAATTTCTTAGTTATTACCATGAACAACATTTTAGTATTTAGAAGACCTTAGTTAAATCAAATTTGAAGAGACCGATAAATTTTTTGAGTTAGCGAGTAATTTGAGGTAAAGAATGATCTGAGATAAACAGGCTGAATGAAACACACTTTCAGTTAAGGTAGCTCCCTTGTCTACTGCTCTAGTCAAGTAGGAGAATTTGACTCGTGTACAAATATATATATACTAGTGGGACTAATGCCCCCCTGTGCGCTCCGCGCGCCAATCCCCCACTAACAGATTAAGTAGACAAAATAATGACATTACTCGTGTATTTATCAATGCAGCCTGAAAATTAGTTCAAAACAGCAAAATACGTGACTCACGAAGGAGTTGATGAAACATATAATTAACTTAACATAATTAAATTAACATAAATTTTAATCTTCCAATAGTATTTGAAAATTATATTAGAGAGGGTCTTCCATTACACGAATTAAGATTAAAAATAAATGCTATAGTAGTGCTAATAAGAAATTTAAGTATATCAGACAGTCTCTGTAGAGGCACAAGATTAAAAATAACAAAATTATTTAAGTATAATATAGAAGCAGAAATAACTATGGGAGAAAAAAAAGCAAAGTTTATATTCCTAGAGTACCATTGAATACTAGCACCTTATTATCATTACCTTTTGTCTGCTATAGGAAACAGTTTTCCTTTGTATTAGCATGTTCTACATTTATTAAAAAATCAGAAAAACAGAGTTTTGATTTTTTAGGATTGGAAATTAAAAAACCTTCATTCACTTACGGACAATCATACGTTGCTTCATTAAGATGTTAGAATATAAAAAGAATTTTTATTCCAATTGCATCCGAGACTAAATCAGAAATTAAAAATATTGTTAAGCTAGAAACTTTTCAGTAATTTAAGAATATAAAACTTTAAAGATTGTCACATTAAAACAGACGTATGTTAATTTATAAAAGCCATGAAAAACAAATACGTGAAAAATGTGGAAAGGGTTTTAAAAGAACAAATGGGTTAAAATGACTCATAAAATTTCACAACATTAAGCTTACAGAATGAATTATTGTTTTAAAAGCTAATTGTGTTTGTCTATTTAATTATACCTCCTCCTGAATTCTGTCTTTTACTTAATAAAGTCCTCAAGTAATCAAGAATTTTTTATTTGGGTAAAGTAGACATGGACCAGAAAGAGATTTAAAATGTAAAAGTTCAATCAAGTTAAACAAATAATGGTACTTCAGAGACACATAGTGAGTAAGAGGAAGCGAATAGATAGAGGGAGACCTATGATCAGTGACTTAAAAAACCCTAAGAACGAGGTATGACTTAGGTACTAAATTGCGTATATTTTTTAACATTTATGAAGGTAAAACATTAGATAAATGAGTATCTTATGGGGGGAGGTGAAGGGGGAGCAAGGGGGAGCTAAGGGGGATCGAGGGGAGTGGGGGTAGCTTACTCAAATATAATTTGATTAAAAATTACGTTGAAACAAGCAAATAACTACGTAAATCGAGTAGGAGCTGGGGGTGAGTGGGAGCTCGGGGTGAGCGGGGGGAAGCAGGGGGAAGTGGGGGGGGGCTGGGACTCACTTTCGTCAATAAAACTATATAATATAGGGAGAGATATATACATGTATATATATATATATATATCTATATATATGCGTATTGGGCAGTTTAAGGAGTTTTACGGAATTCATAGATAGAGCTAAAATAGACCTAGATAGGATCCTCAGACTTAATATGTATGGGTGAATTTCACTTTTCACTATCTACGATATTTTCCGATTACCTATGTCTGTTTTGGCACTTTGAGGAGTTTCAACTCCTCAAAGTGCCAAAATTTTAATGACACAAGTCTTAGGCCGAAAAACGGCGTGCAGTCTCTCATTGTAATAACTAACATTAATTTTGTCTACTTTCCGAAGCACGGGGTGAATATTTAGACCTCTATTGGTTTTTTGTATTCAATCGCATGAGTTGTTTATAAGGCGGTTTGAGTGTTATTCAAGCCTTCAATCAGAAATTCCCCAAACGTATAATAAGCAGATAGATAACTAGACAAAAAAAAAAAAAACAGTGAGAGAATAAGGTGAAACGAAGAATGGAGAGATGAAATTGTACGTGGTTAAATATTATACTAAATTAGGGTTGGAAAAGTCGACTCTGACTTTAGTCAAAAGTCGATCATTTACTTAATCGAATCGCCTTCTGAGAATCGAACTGACATTTCTTAAAGTCGACGAGAATCAACTTTTACTTATGAATGATGGCTCAACTCTTGACCAGTGCTCTCGGAAGTGGCAGATGATATGGCTTAAAATTCAAATTGGCTATATGAAGCAAGAAAGAATAACCCAGTAACGCGACAGAATTTCACATACATAATAAATTAACCCCTAGCTATTTAACCAAATAACCCAATCAGTAATAGCGCAAGCGCCTATAACCCGATGACCCAGGGCGCTTACTGGCTGCTCTATTGAATAATTTTTCATCAATTAATAATACAAGTGACAATCACCCGATGACCCGGTGCCCTTACTGGCGTCTCTATTATATAAAAAAGTCTTTATTTATAACACAAGTGCCAATCACTCGATGACCCGGTGCCCTTATTGGCGTCTCTATTAAATAATTTATTATTAATTTATAACACAAGCGCCAATCAACTGATGACCAAAGGTGCTAACTGGCTTCTCTATTGAATTATTTATCACTAATTAATAACATAAGCGCCAATCAACCAAAGACCCGGGTCACTTACTGGACGCTCTATTTTATAATGAAATATTTATTCATAACATAATGATAGTATTAATTATTATTTTATTGTTTAATAAAGTGGAAAGTAAATGAGCCAGGTCATCGGGTTATAGGAACTTGTGTTATTAATTTATAATAAATTATTTAACAGAGTGGTTAGTAAGTGCCCTTGGTCATCGGGTAATTGGCACTTGTGTTATAAATGAATATTTTATTATTTAATAGAGTGGTGAATAAGCGCCCCAGGTCGTCGAGTAATATTGATTATGCATGAGTTTTAATTGAATTGAATATTTATTATGCATGAGTTTTTGAATTTTCTACAAGTCAATTTAAGTCAAAAAATAGACTTTTACATACGAATAGTCAACTTTGAAAATCGAAAAATTTCAAGTCGATTCAAAAAATGAAAGTCGACTTTTGTTGAACCTTTTCCAACCCTATACTAAGTTGGGCTTGGCATGGTACCCTGTAGTATATAGTTGTGTCTAGGTCCAGTAGAAGTTGTAAAGGTTATTAAGGTGGCACATTACCGTTTTGAAAGTCGAGCCATTGCACCCAAATTAAAATCTATGGTAAAGTACTACTCAACAGATGTACAGATCAAATTTGAGAGCATGTTGCCGATCAAAATAGAAAGAAAAGTAAATTTGAAATTCGAAATTTTAGCATTGGTCTTATGAGGCATTTTAATTATTTAACCAAAAGTTTTGGCTTTTTAAGGCTAAAAGTCAAGCCATATACTACTAAAACTAAGAGCAGGTTGTTGAAATAATCTTCTTTCTAATAAAATCGCAAAAGTCTAAGGTTGCCGAGCGAAAAAAAAACATATAAAATGTTGAAAGTCTGAAACTGGAAGCTAACCTCAGAACGAAAACAAGCGGATTCATATCTATAGGTTATAGGTATACATAATTAACCTGCTACTGAATGTTTTCAGGTATGATAGCTTAATATCACACATACAGATAGTACATCGGTGATCAGCCCCTTTAAATAAAAAATTATTTAATAACAACACAAACGCATATCACCCGATGACTCAGGGAGCATACTGGCCACACTTTTAAATAGTAAGTTGTTAATCGATAACACAAATGCCTTCCACCTAATCACTAGAGGCACTTACTGGCCACACTATTAAATAATAAATTATTTAATAACAACACAAGCGCCTATCGCCCAGTGACCAGGGGCGCTAACTGGCTACTATTAAATAGAAAATTGTCAATCGATAAGATGAGCACGTATTACCTGATGACCTGGGGTGCTTACTGGCCACTATTTCAAATAATAAATTATTAATCAATAACAGAAGCACCTATCATCCAATGACACGGGGCGCTTACTGGCTAATCTATTAAATAAAATACGCAAGCGCCTATCACGTGATGATGATCTGGGGCATTTACTAGCTACTATTAAATAATTAATTTTTAAACAATTACAAGAGTGCCATTAAAAAAGATCTTTGTTGTATCGGACAATCAATCGAAATTTCTAATTTTTGACATCTGTTATCAATTAACAATTTATTATTCAACAGTGTGGCTAGTAAGCGCCCCGGGTCATCGGGTAATAGGCACTCATGTTATTGGACCTTATTTGAATTTTGCGCTTCACGTTTAGTACTTTTTTTTTGGGATCTAATGATTTCTCACGTCAGAGACGTGACTATATCTCAATGTAGGCTCTAAGCCGTATTTCGTATTCACTCCAAGCCGATGCAGAGGTTGCGCCCCCTCTAGCCAAGATCAGGCAAAACTTTTCGCATGTAAGCAAACAACTTGGAGCATATATACATGCGTATAACTGCTTGTGATTGGCTAAATAAGACAGCAGGAAAGGATCGTCGTTCTCTATCTAGCCTGCCAAGTGCCAATCACAAGCAGCTGTACGCATGTATATATGCTTTAAGCCGTTTGTTTACATGCAAGAAATTCTGCCTGATTTCGGCTAGGGGGGGCGCAACCTTTGCATCGGCTTGGAACGAATAGGGCCCGTTTCACGTAAAGAGGAATACGGCCAGGATAGTATTTTCCTATAGGAATATGGGGGAGTATCAGGAAGTACGGGAGAAAAGGTGATAGTGCAAAGTACCGAAGCAGTCAACGCCTTTTTGCCTTTCTTTTCTCATATTTCCTCATATTCCCACGAACCCACAGGGGAAGGCTTTCGCGGCCGTATTCCTTCTTACGTGAAACGGGCCTAACCTTCTTTGGCATTCTGTCAGTTCACCTCATTCTGCAGTTCCTCCTAAGACTCTGAAAGCACCCGGAGGGGGTACCCTCGTCATGGCCTATACCATAGAGATATAATGAAGATAAGCATAGAGTTAACAAGGGCCTTAATCTTACGATAAAGGTGACGAGAAAAATGGATGCCCGATAGTTCCCTCTGTCTCTTTCTAGCCAAGCACTGGGTACCTACCATGACCAACACGCCCATCCTACAAGAGCCAGTCACAGTTCAGTAAGACAGAGATAGAGGGAACTATTGAGCATCCATCTCTCTCTTTGCCTCTATTGCTTTCACTTACAGGCAGCTGTGGCTGTACCCCTGGTTCACTCTATGCTTATATCTCTATGGCTTATACAGTTGCGACACTCCGTACTAAAAAGCGTCCGTAACCTTTGACTGACCCCAGCTGTGTTCGCGATTGCCCGTCGGTTTCTTAACGGTTTCTTACCGTCAACATAAGGATGACTTTTATATTTTAAGTCATCTTTATGTTGATGGTAAGAAACCATTAAGAAACCAACGGGAAATCGTGAACACAGCCCCATACTCTCAATAACATGGTGGCAACGCTCGCGCAAATCAAATAGTGTAATATACTGTACTGTTTGAATTGTGTACATTCAATATTTTTGCCATTATATTGTTCACTTTTATACCACTTACTTACATACATTTTTTTTATATAAATGCGTATTCAATTGAAAAAAAATAAATTAAAAAATCCAGTGTGTTCAAACGTTCGCGCGAGGACTTATACTATCACCAACATGGCGGCCGTCAGACGCTTTACTCATAAGGAGTGTCGCAACTACGTAAACTGTAACCGTGTACCCTCGTACCCTTTCCAGTTTCCTTCAAGTATGAAGGTGCGTTCGAATATTTAATAAATAATAAAATCTTAAAACGCAAGCGCCTATCACCTATTGACCCAGGTCACTTACTGGCCACTCTAATAAATAATAAAATCTTAAATAATAACACTAGCGCCTATCACTTGATATTCTGGGGTGCTTATACTGACCATTCTATTAATAGAAAATTTATGAGCAACACAAGAACTGATTACCTAATAACCTGGGGTGTAAGCTCGCGATTTTGTTAGATAATAAAACATTCATTGATATTACAAGTGCCTATATCACAAAAAGCCTTTCTGACGATTATAATTTAATTATTTAACTAATTAACACCTTATCTTATATCTATTAAGCAGTCAGCCATAGCTGACATTTTTTTAACTAATAATTGATTAAAGTAATAAGTGTTTTAAACTACTTAATTAACCAAGTGCAATTTGAGTCCTTTAATTAATGTATTATAAATTCAACACTTAATTTACCCATATCCTTAAGTATTATACATGTCAACCTTTTTTGAAAAGTTATGAGCTCATAATTTATAAATAACTTAAATTTATAAGTGCCAATTATAAATAACTTTTGAAGTGTCCTGAGTTACATATAACTCAGTACAATGTATGAAATGATTTGTCTATAATTTATGTTTGTATGAACGTAAGTTGTAAAATGATAGTTATAAATTGTACTATAATTATATTTTTATTATCTAACATTTTTTTAATTAATAAGTAGTTCTTTTTTTAGAAACATTTACGACGTTATTGATTTTTTATATGCAGGTATTTGGCATTGTTTGGTCGAATTTGACAGGTGTATTTATTACAAAATGAATGAAAGTAGTTGATTTTATTTTTATAATTAAGTAATCATTTCTTTGCATTTGTTTTTATACAAAAATGTTAACATAAGTTTAGAAGATATGTTACATTAAATTTAATTTGTAATTCATAAAAATGTCGCCCTATCCATGAGAAGGGAAAAATTTTTTTTAAGTATCTCAAAGCCTTCATTACATGATTATTTAAATATTTGTTAGCTGATAAAATGCTTAGTTAGCTTCTGTGGATACCGGCTCTTAGGTGCTTGTATGATTAATGAATGTTTTTTCACTAATTAAGTGCACAGAAAGCGGCCCGAGCCATCGGCTAATAGGTGATGCTTGCGTTTTACGATTTTATTATTTATTAGAGTGGTAAGTAAGCACCCCGAGTCAATGGGTGATAGACGCTTGGGTTATCAATAAGCAAATTATTACTTATTTAAGTAACCAGTGAGCACCTCGGGTAATCGTCTTATAGGCGCTTGCGTTATTGGTTAAGATTTTGTTATTTATTAGAGCAGCCAGTAAGCACCCCGGGGTCCCCGGGGTCAGTGGGTGATGGGTGATGGACGTTTGCGTTATAGGTTAAGATTTTATCATTTATTAGAGTGGTCTGATAGTACTTTAGGTCATAGGGTGATATATAGCACATAAAATATGTGTCTATAACCACTTCAATATTCGAACGCACCTTCATATTTGAAGGGAACTGGACAGTTTTAGGAGGAACTGCGAAATTAGGTGAACTGACATAATAACCCTTATTCAATATATATATATATACATTTATTATAAAAAGAAGGTTAAGTCCATAGACATACAATTAATGTAGAATGCCCGTTCTAATGTACGGCACTGAAGCACGAGTAGAAGGATACACAACATCTAACGTGGGTATCTGTCTCTCTCGAACGTTGCCAACGGTGGAGAGTTAGTGATAAGTCTAGCTGATGCAATCCCCCCACCTAGGTGGCAAAGCTTTGGCAATGTGCAAGAGAGACGGCTGAGCAAACCCGGCAAACAGCTAGCAAATTATGATGTACAAAAATACCAAAAATTGCGGAATTGTTAGCAATGTTAGCAATCATTTTGCAAAAAATTGGTGGAGCCTCTGGTTCAGAAACATCAGGAAAAAAATTATTAAGCGACGGCTAGTGTATATGTGGCGCCATCCCTGGACCGAAGCTCAAAACAAGTATACACCACAGTAGCGCTGCGCAATATGCGGATTTACGAGATTGCGGAGAATCACCAAGTACCAACGTGCCAAATGAAGACAAAGATGTATAAGTCTATAGGTTAAAATAAAATAATTAAACATACTAGATATAAGAAGGGTCTATTCTGCTACTTACATTTGTATTTACTGTGTAAAATTCATCTTTTGAAGATTAAGAGACTAAGTTTGTTCAAACTCCTTTTTGGTTCGATTCAGTTTGGTTAGATGTGGTCCGTTCTGAGACCGAAAATATAAAAAAACATGCGTTCATGAGAGCTGTTGGTCCTAGAACCAAAAGTCCAAGTACTCTGAAGGTGTGTTTCAGTATCGTTTTCCGACAACTTTTCGGCAACTTAAACCTGACATACCATATTATAAGACAAGGTAAAGTTGCCCGTAAGTTAATACTGTGACTCACAGTGTGTTTCGGTATTATTCTACGACAACTTACCGACAACTGTACCTTGTCTTATAATAACGTATGTCATGTTTAAGTTGCCAAAAAGTTGTTGGAAAACGATACTGAAACATACGTTCAGAGTCCTTGGACTTTTATTTCTAGGACCAACAGCTCTCATCAGAGATACGTAGGGAGATTGCCAGTGCTTATGTTAAAGAGTGTGCCGATGTTTCGGCGCTGATTTGAGCGCCAATCCATCGTGGCCAGCAGAGGAACCATGCACAGGTTTTCTATTGGCTGGCGGCTTGTAGGCTCGGCTCGCGGGGAGAGGTAAGGGGAGATCAGTGAGGGAGACATGAGAATCCAAATGTGTGCATCGGTGATGGAGATGGAGATGGAGGAGAAGCAGTTAAACCTATATGTATATGCATACAACGGGCTATATATCTATAGCTATAGTTGTACACTGCTAATACGGACAAGAGCTGCGCGTATTAAGTACTTTTCTCGCTTTTTCTCCCTAAAAAAAAGATAAGCTTTTTAAATCCAGTTGATCATTTGTTTAACTATAATAAACAAAACATAATTGTCAGGTTATTAACAATTTTTTTTTCATTTTTCAAAAAATAACAAGCTCAACGCAATTAGTATATTATTTCTTTTTATTAATAAACGAGCGCCTTTATCCCAATAATCCGGTGCGCTCAAATGTTCTTCACTTTTACGATAAGTGAAATTATTAAATAATAGATCAAGGCACTCACCACAACGACACAGTACTCTCAAATTTTTTTTGTACTAAGTAATATTATTTACTAATATACTGAACACCTTTACTCGCACGCTCCATTGCACTGATATCTTTATTTGTTAATTTATATTTTTTCACTGTTAATACATAGCTTAACGGCAATAATACGATAAAGCTTAAATTAAATCTCAAGCTTCGAAACATTACGATAAACATATGTAATTTTTAGTCTCACTATATCCTAAGCGTTAATAGCTGCGATCGATAGAGCGGAAAGGTAAATTTTAGTTTTGCGGCTCCAAGTTCTAATCTCACTTGGAGCAAATTTTTTTTTTTTTTTTTTCATTCCAACATTACTTTTAATGTTGATACTTCTTTTTTAATGATTACTTACGTATTTTGTTTTATCAGTAACTAAAAAAAATTTTTTTTTTCCCAATATGGGTACACGATCCAATAAAATTTATTTTCCATTTATGGCTAAAAAAAATTATTAGACGCATTAAGTAATAGCTTTGTAAGTGCAGTTAATTCGTTCAATTCTATATTTTAGTTTGCATTACAACTAATGACGTTAACGAATTCTTGAATTGCTTGAAGGTATTCCAAAAAGTAATTTTAAATTTTTCTTTAAAATTATAAACAAAATACTTTTTTTTTCGTCTTTTGTACATGAAAAATGATTGATTAGTATGTCTTAGATAGTCATGTAGAAAAAATTACTTGTTTCATTGCCAAAGAATAAAGACTGTTTTTGTGTAGTCTGAAAAATTTTCGAGACATTTTTATTATTATTATTATTATTATTATTATTATTATTATAATTTTTATTATTATTGTTAGCCGTAATAAATTAAAATAATTTCTCGCTATAAATGGGATGCAAACGAGATAGGATGCGCTACTGGGGCCGTACCATATAACTATTTTTCTGTACATCGGCCTATGTTATAACATAGGCCCGCAAAGCTAAAAAAAGTTATATGGTACGGCTCCTGTGTGTGATAGAAGTCATGAATTTAAATTTCTGTAAAAATATTGTTTACTACACGATATTTATTATTTTTATAATTATGTACGTAATGTATGCGTCACTGAGAATTGTATGATACTTTTTAATTCGAGTCGTAAAATAATTGCTTAACGAAATAATTATAGTGCTTTTGTAAAACAACTCACCTAAATAACAGTTACAAAAATTCGCAGTATTTATTTATTCTTTATTGTACTTAATCACTAGTTTTCATTATTAAATGTGTCTTGAAGTAGTATACAAATTATAAAAAAAAAAGAAAACGCGCGCGTAATGTGGCCACATTTAGTGTGCCGGTCTCCTGCCCGGAAAAACTGTAGAGAGAACGTGCAATTTTTCATGATAACCTTTTACAGGTATTACCACAAACAAAGCTGTAATGACTTTCTTTTTCGATAATTACTTCTTCATGAACAGTAATTAAAAAAAATCTTTTTAGTTACTGATAAAACAAAATACGTAAGTAATCATGAAAAAAAAAAAAGTATGAAACATTTAAAGTAATGTAGGAATGAAGGAAAAAAAAAAAAAAATGTGCTCCAAGTGAGATTAGAACCCGGAGCCGCAAAACTAAAACTCACCTCCCGCTCTAGCCATCTGAGCTATTAACGCTTAGGGTATAGTGAGACTAAAAGTTACATATGTTTATCGTAAAGTTTCTAAAGCTTGAGATTTAATTTAAGCTTTATCGTATTATTGCCGTTAAGCTATGTATTATTAGTAAAAAAATATAAATTAACAAATAAAGATATAGGTGCAATGAAGCGTACGGGTAAAGGTGTTCAGTATATTAGTAAATAATATTTCTTAGTACAAAAAAAATTTGAGAGTACTGTGTCGTTGTGGTGAGTGCCTTCATCTATTATTCAATAATTTCACATATCGTAAAAGTGAAGAAAATTTGAGCGCACCGAATTATTGGGATAAAGGCGCTCGTTTACTAATAAAGGAAAATAATATACTAATTGCGTTGAGCTTGTTATTTCTTGAAAAATGAAAAAAATATTGTTAATAACCTGACAATTATGTTTTGTTTATTATAGTTAAACAAATAATCAACTGGATTTAAGAAGCTTATCTTTCATTCAGGGAGGAAAAGCGGCCAGCCAATAGAAAACATGTGCATGGTTCCTCTGCTGGCAACGATAGATTGGCGCTCAAATCAGCGCCAAAACATTGGCACACTCTTTAACACAAGCACTGGCAATTTCCCTACTTATCTCTGCTTTTATAGATACGTGTTTTTTATGTTTTTTGGTCCCAGAACCGACCACATCGAACTAAACTGAACCGAACCAAAAAAGAGTTTAAACGAACCTAGTCTCATAAACTTCAAAAGATGAATTTTACACAGTGTTTACAATTATCAGTAGCAGAATAGACCCTTTTTATATCTAGTATGTTTAATTTTTTTATCTTTACCTATATACTTATATATCTTTATTTTTATTTGGCAAGTTGGTACTTGGTATTTCTCCGCAATTTTACAAATCCGCATATTGCGCAGCGCTACTGTGGTATAAGCTTGTTTTGAACTTCGATCCAGGGATGGTGCTACATATACACTAGCCGTGGCTTCATAATTTTTTTCTTGATGTTTCTACAACTTTTGCAATAGAGAAGTTATTTCTCATTATTGATAATTGCATTGCACATGACAATTCTTTCAATTAGCTGTATACGATGCACTTGAGCCATACAGTGCACTTATGTAGTCTCTCACTGGACGATTTGGTTCTTATTTTTTTACAAAAAACCAGAGGGTTTGACAATTTTTTGCAAAATGATTGGTAACATTGCTAACGATTCCGCAATTTTTCGTATTTTTTGTACATCATAATTTGCAAGTCGTTCACCGAGTTCGCTCAGCCGAGAGAGACAGATACTCACGTTTGATGTTAAGTCTCCTTCTACTTATGCTTCAGCGCTGTACATAAGAACGAGAAGTCTATATTTATATATGTGTATGGTTACGTTCATTATGGGTACATTTTTTTAGCGGTCGGTCGGTTCGTCGGTCCAATTCCTCTATAGTATGAATACTCTATAGTAGAATGTATAGCTGTATACATAGTGAGCAAAGGTATACTTTCTTGAGGAATTGGGCCGACGTACCAACCGACCTATAGTGAAAAAAAAGTACCCTAAGCAATTGTATAACCTCTGCACGTGTATGGAGGTGGAGTATATGCTAAGTATATTAACACCCATGCTGCTCTATGTTCCTGGCCCCTGTGGTGTTAAAGACTATCGCATAATATGCCCCTCGTTAGCAGTGCTAATTTAGCACCCTAATCATTCATTTTTCTATCACTTGTCAACCCTTCAACTTATACTAAAAAATCATGCAAAAAGAATTTTATAAATTTTCGTTTCTTTTATCTGAATGAATGATGATAAATTGGGATATTCGAAAAATATTTTCATTTGGCTATAAAATAAGGAATAATTTTTTTAAATTTCAATGATGGATTCAGGTAAGATACGATGGTTGTTTTTGAGTCTATCTTGTGGAAGAAAATTCTTTCGTGTTTGCGAGATACTACTCATTGAAAAACAAACTTCGCGTATATTTTTCGGGGACTTGGTTTTTCGATGAGTAAGATCTTGCGTATGCGAAAGTGTTAGTTTCCTTAACACTCTCTTTTCATACTTAAAATAAATCTTTTTTTTTTACTTCGCCTCACTGTAATTTTCAGATGGGTCTGAATCAGATTTAAGCAGCTCTGTTTCTCAGAATGACTGTGTGTCTGACTCTAATTTTTCCACTTTTTCTGAATCATCAAATGTTGATGAGTATCAACATTAAAAGTGACACACTATGACTTAAAGAAAAATAAAATCGCCGAAACTATTAAATGTGATGACGAGAAAGAAAAGGAAGGTTCTTAAAACATTTATTCATTTTTTTTTATTATAACAATAACTGTGTTTGCTTGTATTATATAATTTTTTTATAATTTTAGAAAATTCAGAACATGTTGAAGTAGGTGCAGACTTATTGGATATATCCAATGGCACTGAAAATGATCGTAGTAAAATTTCTCTTATTACAGTGAGATTTGAAGATTGTGTGCCCACCAATCCGAATTATAAAAACATAAAAGTAGTTGCAGACAGACATGTTTCAAATAAAAAAAAAAGATCATAGTAAAAGTTCTCTTATATCAGTGAGATTTAAAGAGAGTGTGCCCGATGATTTGAATAATAAAATCTATGAAGAAGTTGCAGCTAGTCATATTTCAAATAAAAAAAGAAAAGTGGTGGTGTAAAAAAAATTGTGGTCTTAATAAAAAAAGAAAGTTAGAATCACCAGATATAAGTAAGAAAGTCTTACGTAAATGTCAGGCTGAAAAATTTGGTAATTGCTTAGAACAGTAAGTATTTTATATTTACTGATTTTTTTAACAAAGAAAATCTATTAAATTCCCATTTTTCGTAAAATTATACTTCTATGTTTTAGATGTACTTCAAAATTCTAAAATATCTGGTACAGAATCAGAAAACGTTCTAGTGGTTCTGAATATGATCATATTGATGCAGTTAATGAATCAAGTATCAACAAGGATTCCACTAATACCTCCAGTGATTCTAATTTACCATGTGATTTAAATAATGTAGCTACACAAAATTCAGCTAACCTGCAAGCAGCGAATAAACCAGCTTTGCAAGATCTAGCTGATTTTCAGGCTGCAAATAATCTAGCTATACAATATACAGCTAATCCACAAGTAGAGAATAATTCAGCTATGCAAGATCCAGCTACGCAAGAGAGTGTGCCCGATGATTCAAATAAAAAGATCTATGAAAAATTTGCAGATAATCACGTTTTTTAAAAAAAAAAGAAGACTGTTTGTAAGAAAAAGACTATAGTCTTAATACAAAAAAAAAATTAGAATAACCAGACATAAGTAAGAGAGTCTTACGTAAAAGACAGGCTAAAAAATTTGGTAATTGCTTAAAACGATAAATATTTCATTTTGACTAATTTTTTAACAAAACAAATCCATTTAATTTTTATTTTCTGTAAAATTATATTTTTATGTTTTAGTTGTACTTCGAAATTCTAAAATATCTGGTACAGAATCATAAGTTACTAGTGGTTCTGAATATGAACCTACTGATGCAGCTCTTGAATCAAGTACTAACGAGGATTCCGCTAGTACCTGCAGTGATTCTAATTTACTATGTGATTTTAATAATGCAGCTACAGAAGATCCAGCTGATCTGCAAGTAGAAAATAATTTAGCTACGCAAGATCTAGTTACGCAAGATCTAGCTGATTTGCAAGCTGAAAATTACCCAGCTGTAAACAATTCATCTAATATACAAGTTACAGTTAAAAATAGTACTGCAAACAGTAGCTTGGACTTGTCTATAAACATCAATTCAGTGGACCAGTACTGAAAAATAAAAAATTAAAAGTTTTAAAAAATAGTACAGAGGGTGTCAAAAAATACGTATGTAACTACTGTTTTAAAAAACGTAAAAATACAGAATTACCTGTCCTTAAAGATCAAATAAAAATTTATTATTCTAAAATTGCTGAGCACTATGAAAGTCAACATTTGAATAAAAAGTTAGTAAAACAATTGATTGATATACCTAAACATAAATGTAAAAAGGGAGATAAGTTAAAAAGTGTCTTTAAAAAAGGCAACGTTGAGAAACAAAGTGAATTATTTGAATAATTTGCAAGCAAAAAACGTTTCTGACTACATAGTATTAAGAAGACCTACATCGGAATCCATAAAAACTGTAACAAATTATGAAACTTGCTATAAATAATTTAAGACTTTGTCTTTAACGTCGATTCACAAACATGTAAATAAATGTACGGGCTCATCCCACAAAAATAAACGTTGCGTTAAATCTAATTCTAGAGCTACCGTTGGAAACTATCATAAGGTTGCCTCTGAGGAATCAATAAAAATTATTCCAAAAATGAGAGATTCTGATTTGCTGGATGAACTCAGATATGATCATGCTTTTTTCCTGTGGCTAAATGCAGAAGCTTCAAAAACTGAAACCGTACAACACCAGAACTCTAATATCATTACGAAGGCTTGCTCGTCTAAAGACGCTAATAAAATCAATTAACGAAAATATTGAGCATATCAGTAATATTTTTTACGAAAACTTAGACGATCAGTTTATTATTTGCGTCAAGTTGATGGGTAAGCCAGATCCGATTACAAAGAAACTTACTTCAGTGTCTACAGCAAACGATATGTTTAATCTGACTTAAAGTATAGCTAGTATACATCACGTTATGATCAGCTCCAAACATAAAGAAAAAAGAGAGGAAGTAGATGCTTTTATGAAAGAATTGGTCAGATTATGGCATACGAGTATTGGCAATATTATTGCTGAAACGCAAGAAGCTTACCAAAGAGCTCCGAAAGTAAAATTACCCTCTGCAGAAGATATACAAATTCTAAAAGAATATTTAGAAAGAGAAATGACAGAAGCTTATAACGACTTGGGCTCTAGTTATACAGATAAGAACTACGTAAGGTTGAGGAACGCTTTGATTTTACACTTACAAGTTTCAAATTGTAGGCGTGTGAATGAAATTCAAAAGTTAACGTTTAAAGACTAAGTTCGTGGTAAACGTACCAAACCTGTTCCGATTGTTTTTCAGAAGTAAAAACAGAGTTATTTGGAACTACTTATAAAGCATAGAGGTTTAGCTGAAATTTCTAATAGCAATCCATTCATTTTTGCCAATATACATGATATCCCTGGAACAGAGTTCTCTTTTGTGTCAGCATGCACTCTCATGACCAAATTTTTCCATATTTGTGGAGCCAAGTATCCAGAAACCTTAAGAGAAACGCTTTTCAGAAAGCTAGTAGCCACAAAATAATGGAAAAAGGTTCACATGGTCAAACTGTTGAAAAATTTCAGGCTACTTTAGACATACCAAAAATATTTATGAGAAAAGTTACCGTACATCAGTATTTAAGAGAAATTTACAAACTGCCTGTATTGTAAAAAAAGCCCAGACTCCTTAGAACAAGAAGCTAGCTCTATCACAAAAGCAAGGCCAAAAAGGATCAAGTGGAAAAGATTGATGAAGAACCTAATAAATTGTCAGACCATTTTTATTCTCCAAATAAGACAAATTCTTCTTATAAAGTTAATTAAACTCAAGATTTAGGAAAAAAACAAAACAACAAATCTATTTCGAGTCAAAAAAGCTATTTATGTGCAAGTCTAGTTTACTTAAGGTGGCTCCAGTGGCCTCAATGTTAAAATTATCAATAACCTAACCGAGGTTCATATAATTGAATTATATTCTTTGAATTCCCATCTTTTTGTAATTTTGTTCTATGTCTAAAATTTTAATATTATCAAAATTAAAATTATGTGTAAATTTAATGCTTTGTTATGATAGTACCGATGTATTTTTTTTTTCTCGATGTGTCTTTTGTGCTCTGTCATTCTTAACTTTACAGCTCTCAACGTTTGACCAACATAACAGCAGTTGCAATTCGCACGTGGTATGTGGTAAACGAAATTTTTTTTTTCAAGTGGCTCAGTTACATCTTTTTGAAGTGAAAAGATCGATTTTAATTTATTGTTTAAACTGTATACAAGACCAATGTAAAGCTTCTTACAATAATATTTAATATGACTATGCAAGTGGGGAATACACAATAATAATAAGATTAATTTATAATTATTTTTATTTCTGTTGCTATTGTCAATCATATTTATGTTTTTCAAGGTATTCAATCTTTCATTTACAAATTCGTCAATAAATATTTGAGGATAGTTGTTAGCTAATAAAAATTTATTAATCATTTTCAAATCATAAATATAAAATTGTGTGTCTGCTAATTTAATAGAAAAGTCTACTAGTGTGTAAATGATACCTATTTTATGTTGTATTGGATGGTTGGAAAGAAAATTCAAGTATCAGCCTGAGTGTGTGAGTTCTTAGTACTAATTAGTTAGTACTGGGTTATTTTTTTTATGATAATCTCCAAATCTAAGAAACTGATGCTGTTGTTATTTTTACATGTCTTAACAGTGAATTGTAATTCAGGACAATAGAGATTTAAAATGTTTTTGGTATAGTTGATATATTTAGTAGGCACGCATATGAGGATATCATCCACATACCGTACGTACAATGGAACATTAAAACATAACATATCTAAACATGAAAATCCAAGTAAATGAATTACGAGATCACACATTACTGGACTACAGGGACTGCCCATTGGAGAGCCGAAAACATGTTTGTAAAATTTTTTGTTAAATTGAAAAAAAGTTGAATTCAAAACCAATGACACTCCTGGGCAAAATTCATTTGAAAAAACATTGATCTGATTATTTAAGAATTTCCAAAAATGTTTTATTGCATTTGTGATTAAGGTTTCACTAGTATTAGTAAATAAACTAACTACATCTCGACTAATAAGAGTGTAACAAGGTGGAATGATAACTTCTTTTAATTTATTTTTTTAATTCATAGCTATTTTTTATGTGTGATTTTGCCAGCAGAATATTATTAATTAAAAAATCCGAAAGAAATTGAAAAAAACTATTTGTGGGTTAATTCAATTTCGAGACAATGATACAGATAAAAAAGTCTTTTTTGTGTGTTTTTATCGGTCCACAGCATTTAGATAAGTCTTTCTTATGAATATCTCTATTAAATTTACTCAATTCATCAAATTCATCAAAAACGACGTATTTATCCCACTTGCTTACAAAATACTTAGTGTCTTTTATTATTTCGTATAAAGGATTTTTCCCTAGTTGTAAATAGTATTTATCATCACTTAACAATTCTTCTACTTTATGAATGTAAGTTTCTTTTTCAATGACAACAGTGACATTACCCTTATCTGCTTTAGTAATTAAAATGTGTTCATTATTTTTAAGGAAGGCTTGTGTTCGCTTTAAATTGTCTTGGTAAACTCCATCATTTTAAGAAAGACGAGTAGATACATAATGTCTATTGTTATTAATAATGTAAAGAAGTTCCTTTCTAACAGTTTTAAGTTTTCCAGAATATTTAAGTAAATGTTAAACATTTTAAAAAAGATAGAAATAACCAGATTTATTAATATTAGAAACAAAATTAAATTTATTGCCTAATTCTAATATGCTTGATACACAATCTGGCAGCGGTGTATTAGGAAGGTTACATAGCCAGTTCTCTTTTATTTCACTTGTGCCTTCATTGTTGACAATTTCAGGCCACCGAACCTGGCCAGGGTCACTGACACTTGTAGCTAGAAGTGTATCGTATACCCCTTTGCGCTCGGATTCTTCGTGTGACAAAAGGGCATCAAACTTTTTATCCAACTTATAACGATATTCGCAAAAAATGCTATTCAACTTTAATTCGTAATAATCAATTAGTAAATTCATTATAACAGATTCACAGCCATTACTTAAAATCTTATTTCGCATTAGTTGAATTTTATTTCCTAAATAATTAGTTTTTGTGTTAGAGTCTGAAATTTCATTATTCAAAATTAATTTATGTAATTTAAATATGATTAATTTATGTTTAATGTTTGATCGGAAGTTAAAAAAGGTAATATATTTAAGCTTGTTAGTACTTTGTGTAATATGTTTTGGGAAAACGCCATAAGTCCTATATTCAATTGAAAATTTGCACTGTAACTCACTGCTTTTCAATTCCCTCTGAGCACAACTAAGCTTATAAAAAATAAAACTTACATTTTACCAAAGCGTGTACTTATGGAGTCCATTACCCTTGAAAGAGATTCGAACTTACTACTCGTATGAGTGGTTAGTAGTTGTTGCAGTCTGGTGTTTTCCATAGTAGCGTAGTGAAGATGCAGATGTAGATTGAAAGGACGTACAGCTTCCACCAGTGTCCAAAAATATTGAAATAAAACGTCCAATGGCAGTTGGTAAATAATTAAAAACAACGTTTAATGGTGGTACTGTCATATTTTGAATCTATTAAAAAACAAAACGACGTTTCGGCCGTTTGGACAACGTCCCGGCTTTTATTAGGTACGAAAATCTATGAGTATCAAAATTCTTTGCAATACAAATTTAAGTAAACTATAATAAACGCAAGTTAAGTTACATGTATAACATACCTCTGACTCTTACGAAAGGGATGTAAGATCGTAATGTAGTCAGAGTTTCAAGCTAAGTAGCTTTTATACCCTGCACATACACAAATGACATAGTACACGCACTTAATACATTCGAATAAGAATCGCACGCAGTTCCTTGAGACGCATATAAACAGTTTATGTTTTCCTAATACTATAAATTAAAGGGGTTTTCAAATCATGTATATAAAGTTAGTCACCTTTCTTAATTGACATAACGAGAGACCTATAACAATCTTTTAATTTTTCTGCATCTTGTTGTCTATTAATATTATTATTAAAGTAATGTAAGTTTAACATTTCGGAAAAAAAGCGCTTCTTGTAATTTTTTTTTTTTGTTTTAAGGAACTGCTTGCGATTCTTATTCGATTGTACTACGTGCGTGTACTATGTCATTTGTGTATGTGCAGGGTATAAAAGCTTTTTAGCTTGAAACTCTGATTACATTAATATTTTACATCCCTTTCGTAAGAGTCAGAGGTATGTTATACATGTAACTTAATTTGCGTTTATTATATTTTACTTAAATTTGTATTGCAAAGAATTTTGTTACTCATAGATTTTCGTACCTGATGAGGGCTGGGACGTTGTCCAAATGGCCGGAATGTCGTTTTGTTTTTTAATTCATTTGAAATATGACAGTACCACGATTGGACGTTGTTTTAAATTATTTACCAACTGTCATTGGACGTTTTATTGAAGTATTTGCGGACGCTGGTGGAAGCTGTATGTCCTTTCAATCTACATCTGCATCTACACTACGCTACTATGGAGAACACCAGACTGCAACAACTACTAACCATCCTGACGAGTAGAAAGTTTGAAACTTTTTCATGAGTGCTGGACTCCATAAGTACACGCTTTGGTAAAAATGTAAGTTTTATTTTTTATAAGCTTAGTTGTGTTCAGAGAGAATTAAAGAGCAGTGAGTTGAAGTGCAAATTTTTAATTTAATGTAGGACTTTTGGCTTTTTCCCAAAATATATTACACAAAGTACTTACAAGCTCAAATATATTACCTTCTTTAATTTCCGATTGAACATAAAACATAAATCAACCATTTTTAAATTACATAAATCAATTTTGAATAATAAAATTTCGGACTCTTACTCTATTGAAAATAACCACGTGGTTTTACCACGTGGTAAACCACATAGTTTTACCACGTAGTTTTTGTCTCAAAATGCCACATGGTTTTTAAAACCAGGTGGTTTTGTAGTACCACGTGGTTTTTTCACCAAGAAGTTCAATAGTTTTCACAAATATAACCTTCTTCTTTCTAGTTCTATTGATAAATTTTTTTCTTGTCTTGTTATATACTATCGTAATAAATACTTGTACAAACAGTTTTCTGAGCGATTTCTGTTCCTCTATTAAAAAAAATCACGTGGTTTCACCACGTGGAAAAACCATGTGGTAAGCCACGTGGTTTTATATCATAAATCACGTGGTTTTGTTTCAAATTAACACAGGGTTCTAAAAATCACGTGGTTTTATTACGACTATGTGGTTTTTTTAAAACCATGTGGTATTTTTAGACAAAACCACGTGGTTTATGATATAAAACTACGTGGTTTACCTCAAGGTTTTTCTACGTGGTAAAACCACGTGGTTTTTTTCTATTTTTGAGAATATTGGATAAGACAAACAAACATAGCAAATAAGGTAATCTTTATTTTATATTTAGAAGCTGCAATCAGTTCATCAATCACAATAAATATTTTTCTTACTACCTCCCCCGAAAGTTCGAGTTTTGGTGGCTGTAAATAGGGACGAAAGCCGATATTCCTTCTCTATCGATGCGACATTTATATCGCATAGAGGGGTCGGGAGAAAAGCTCCCTGCTCCTTACTTTTCTTTGCGTGAGAGAGAGGTAGAGAGAGTGAGCAGCAGTGCAAATGTTCATTAGTATTAAGTATTTACCTACGCAGCGTTTATTAATTTTTTTTCAAGCTGTGAGAAAATTTGGAGCACGTGTCGAACTAGAGTGTGATCATAAATTTGTCGTGCAATACATGTTATCTCTTTTGGTAATGTGTAACGTAGTTAATTTCTAACCTAAATCTGAATATAGAAGCAATCGTAAGATGATTGTTAAAAAATCTCATCAAAATCTAACACTTGACTTTTGCAGCAACCAATGCCGAGAGTCGAAGAAATAATCATATTAGCGTATAAATGATTGAATGCTGTTGATAAGCAAAAATAATATTTATACGACATCATTTAGTACCTCATAAAATTTAAAGGATTTTTAATAAAATTAAATTGTTTTGACCGACTTTTTCGCATTTCGGGCCTGTTAACATCCACTAACCAACAACCCTCACTTCACTTGGGTCGTAAATGTTATTGGATGATACAGGCTCTTTACTTTTGCCCTAAACATAACCTACCACTACTGAAGCTAATTATTTTCTGATTGTTAATGAACCACAAATTTTTAGCCGAAGCTGCAGGAAAAACAGTATACATTACACGGAACGTCACTTAATAATGCGTTCCGGCGGTTTACCCCTCGGCTTCGCCTCGAGGGGCAACTTCACCGCCGGAGCGGAGAAGTTGTCCCTTGTAATATAATGTACTATGAATTACATGTTGTGTGTAGTTTAAAAATCTAGTTAACACATGTTAAAGAATGATGTTTCTATATTTCAGAGTGTCTTTTTTGGGTTTTTTGTGTCATAACAAATGTAAAAGTACAAAATAATCATACACTTCAGTTTAAGTTATAATTAGTTTAAGTTAATTAAATTTCATATATAATATTTAAAAATAATATATTACAGCGTCTTACATTATTTTATGGATAATTATATAATTAATTAATATGGTACGAGAATCACGTGAATTGTCACGTAAAAATCTCGTGATTTAAACTGTGATCAATCACACGATGCATAGCATGATATTTTATTTAAATTAACGTAAGAAAAATATTATATTGTAATAAGTATTACAATTATCAAAATTATGATAATGATTATCATGACTAAGATAAGTACGATTTTACTTGTAATTACAATTATTATCGTTCAAAACCAGGATTATTAAGATACATGTACGTAATTAAGACTATAATCATTATTAAAATAATTATGTGATAATTATGATTATTCTGATTTTTTAATTATTGTGATGATAGTAATATTTATAATAATAACAAAATAATAATAGTAATAATAATAATAATTATAATAATTTCTACAGTTACGACGGTGGTAACAAAAGTTATGATGATGATGAACATGCTCATTCTTTTTATGATTAAAATGAGTATGATAATGATAACAACGATTATGATAATTATAAAATTATGAAGATACTAATTACTATGATTTTTTTATAGTAATAATAGTTATTCTAATGAATGAGATGAATGCAATTGAACGAATCACAATGATAATGATGATTGTGTTTATGATTGAAATAAATGTTATGTCTATTACAATATTTATTAAGACTGAAATGCACACACATACACGCGCGGGCGTACAATGACTATGATAATGTTTATGATTGCGATGATTGTAATTATAATTATAGAAATTATCAATAGTATTATTGTTCTAATCGCCATGATAATCATCGCCCGATACTAAAAATCCATATCAATCCATACAGTTTTCTTTATTGGGCGTAATTATCGTCATAGTTAACATCATCTTTATCACAACAATCATTATCGCTATTAATATGACAGTCATTGCATTTGTTTTCTTAATTATTATCATAATCACATCAATAGCCTAAATAATTCATCCTGATCGTAATCACTACCATCTTAATTGTTATTACAGTCATCTCAATTATCATACTCGTTATGTAATCGTCACGACCATAAACATCACCCAATTTTCATTATTATCATAACAATCCTTATAAAAACTATAACCACCAGTGTAATCATCTCTATCTTCATTATTATCATAATTTTGATAATTGTAATACTTATTACAATATGATATTTTTTATTGCGTAAATTTAACGAAAATAACGTGTTTTATCACGTGACTTTTTCATGATGTGTAGCGTAACATTTTGCTCGAAAATATCATGTGATGCATTGTGTGATTAATCACAGTATAAATCACGTGATTTCTTACGTGACAATTCACGTGATTTTTGTAAGTAGGATATTATACTTTGAAAAAAAGTTTGCCTCATATGCGAACAACGCTAATGCTTAATTATTAACTATTGGAGATGTGTGGACTAAGACGCTGAAGTCATAAGATGCAATAGTAAAACAATGAAAAATTTTAGTCAAAGATGTTTGAAACATTCATGTACGAATCGCTTAAAATTTTTACACTTTTCAAAACTTAGTTTAAAAATAATCACGTCGTATCTTGAAGGGAAAGCAAAATAAATCAAAAAATAGGACTAAAGCTACATTATATAATTGATAGTCAACTGATTTTATTATTTTCACAGAGCTTTTAACTATAAATTATTTATACACTTCCAAACATTTACTTACGTTATGATTGTTACAGACCATTATATATACATCTTTATTTGTACTATACATATTATATATACATAGTTTATCTATAATTAACTGAAGCATGCATCTTTATTGTAGACACTGTTGTACGTGCTGCGCTTGGCAACAAACTTTTGTTATTTGATCTGTAATTAGGTCCACCTACGGTCCCTTAAGTATATAATTAAATGAATAAATAATCTAGAAAAGGTATTGTAAACGTGGTGCTTACAGGAGAACAAAAATATTAAGATGCACCAAATGAAACGTATATTATTGATATAAATACTTATACTGCTATACGAATTAAAGGTACGCTGTTGAAAAAGTTATTAAATTTAATAAGAATTTTATTAAATTTTATAAACTCTTACGATGTATAGGTATACTTAATCTACAGAATTAATAAAAAGTTTAATGATACAATAATACAAATTAATGACATTTTATAAAGTTTTGCCGAAAAATTTTCAACGGTGTACACATCAAGAAAAATATAATAATACTTTTTAAAAAATAATCACAATACTATAAATTTCGAGCATAAACAGCAAAGAAATGTACGGAAATCGTGCCAAATAGCTACATTTTGTTTACAATATATTATATAAGACATTATTATTTTAATCTTTGATAAATGATTAGTATTGAATATAATAATCTCCAAAATTATGATCATTTATACAAAACACTTCTTGTTCTTCAAGCTGTAAAAGATAAATATACAGATATGAACAGATTAAGAATGATTGAACAAATTGTAGCAATCAATTACTATTACAATCACTAAATTATATATTATATAAGAGTATAGATAAGTGATCTGTTGGGAGTGAAGCGGGAAAATGACTATACGAAAGTATTTAACATTTTCCATGATAAAACTCTATAGGCAGAGCTCTTTTTGATGCATACGTCCAATAGTTGCATTGGCCCAGTATACACAGCAAGGTTGGGTATAAGAGGAAAAAAGAAAAGGATTTGAACACGTTTCGTCCTAGATCGTTGGCGGGACTCATCAGTGTGGCTGTGCCAACGATCTTAACCATAGACGCTGGTGTCGCAGGATTTGCGTATGATATGCATTCACATACCACGGGCGTATGTATGATGGAGCAGAAGGGCTGGACAAACAGTGCAGGATGTTGTGCAACATTATTATACGTCGCGAGTCTAACTCTGATCCAAGACTCAAATATTACTATATTCAATTAGTTAAAGCACCCTCCACTGTCATATGATATAGGAGTAGAGATAAGTGATCTGTTGGGGGTGAGGCGGGAAAATGACGTATACGAAAGTATTTAACATTTTCCATAATAAAACTCTATATGCAGAGCTCCTTTTGATGCATAGGACGAAACGTGTTCAAATCCTTTCCTTTTTTCCTCTTATACCCAACCTTGCTGTGTATACACTGAGAGAAACCTAGCGCGTGATCCGTCCTTAAGGTGGCGCGGTTGAGCTGCCGCTTGTTTGGAACGCACGGGACACCAGACTAGCGCGTCAGCTGCACCACTAGACTGGCTTGAGCGTTGAGCTGTTAGGCTAGCGCAAGTACTGCATCATACAGTGTACCATACGTTAAGCATGAGAATAAAATCGTATCTGTATTTATTCGTCGATCAAAATGCGATAAGTTTGAACGCATTATGACTCAGAAAGCCACTTTGTTTCATTTTCCGTTATGAAAAACTTGTTCATTTTCATCAAAAATTTGAAATAAAATATTTTTTACAAATACTACCACTTTTATCATGAAAAAACAAATATTCCAGCATTAGGTGACTGATAACAAAAATAAAATGTTTTCCTTATTATTGTAGCCAGTATACTGTTCAAACAAACTTCATTATATCTTAAATCCCCTGTCAACCCGGCAATACATACTAAACGATTTATGAATATAGTTAATATAGGTAAAAGTTGTTAATTTTTTTAAATTAAACTTATTTCCGTTATTTCATTTAAATAAAGGCAAGAGAAGATTATCACTTACATTATATTAATATAAATGTACTGTCTAATAAAAATAAGGTTATGTGAGTTAAAAAAAAGGTCATTTATCATGACACCACTTCATAAAGTCATCGGAATATGCTGTATACCTTTAAAAGAAGTGGTCCATCTTTCATTTAACGTACATCCGCAGTAAATACTGAAGCACTATACGTTACATGAAATAGTTATAAAAAGAGTAAGTATTTATATACGGGTTGCTGTACCATATACCAAGTGCTGTACCGTATGTTTGACTGGCTGACGGACTATAGATACATTTGGTAGCTGCGCTATGTACAGTACGTAATGACGATCCACACTGGACGCTCAGTCGGCCCAAGTGGTGCAGTTGATGCGCCACTGATGTAGTCAAGGGCTGCTTGGTTAATTCGCACAACGGCTGTACTTGTGGAGCAGCAGACGCGCGAGTTCTTTCTCAGTGTACTGGGCTAATGCAACTAGGGGTAAGTGTACCTATCTGCGTGCTCTGCCCTATTACCGTGGATTTTGAAAAACTGATGATTACTTGCTTAAAATAAGAAATGTTTCATATAAAATAATTTTTCAATTTTAATAATCTATAATGAAGTTAATGTAGATGCAATTCAAACAGAAATATTTGTGTATATTTTGAGTAAATAATTATTTTCCACGGTATTCGGTACAACACGCTCATTAACTGATTGTGTACGCATTTCCGCGGTGAGCGTACGTAAACATAACCCTATACTTACAGAACGCACGACAGTTAACGCGTAATCAATTAGTAGGTAAGCACGTCGATCTAACGTAACCAAGATGAAGAAAACTAAAAAAGGGAAGAAAGGCAAGAAATCGATCGAAATAAAGAAAAACAAAAAGTGTTACTCTCCAGAGACATTAAAATTAGCTTTGAAAAGTATCTATTCTGGAAAATCTATTGCTGAGTGCTCAAAAATCTATAAGATTCCTACTAAATGAATGAGCAAGTACAAAAAAAGTAATGTATTTTTAAAACAATAAATAAGTCATGTAGAAAGTGTAGGTGAAATTTGCATTTTTTTTTTATATTCCGCAAATACAACTTTCTTCACCCACGGTAATACGGACACGGTGATTGGGACATCCGCGGTAATACGTACACGGTAATAGGTACATAACCACGGTAATACCAGCATACCGTTTTTATTCGTTTTAAAAATATTCTACTGCAGTTTTTAGATTCATAAAATTTTTTTAAATATTCCGTAAGAGATTATGTAAGATTTAAAAAAAAAATATTCCAAAAAATTTTAGTATACCATTTTTTATGGTGCATTTAAGTTGGAATTTTCAGTACGTGCCACGGAGATAGGTACACTTACCCCTATTGGACGTATGCATCAAAAGGAGCTCTACATATAGAGTTTTATCATGGAAAATTTTAAATACTTTCGTATATGTCATTTTCCCGCCTCACCCCCAACGGATCACTTATCTCTACTCCTATATCATATGACAGTGGAGGGTGCTTTAACTAATTAAATGTACTAAATTATATTGTTTTTTTTGGCAGTCTAAGTCAGTTATTCTTTTAATAAACTGGCTTTTTCTTCTGCTTTTAAAGATTTTGGTAAAAAGGCATTAATTTCTTCCAAGTGTTTATTTGTTTTTCATTTTATTAATAACAAAGAAAAGCTCATATAAGTTTGTATCTAAGAATTGACATAAGATCTTACTTAAGATCTTATATAAGTTCTTATAAATTATTTTTTCCTGGGCATACGTTAGTTGAAAAGCTTACTCTCTCACTTAAGACATTATTATTATTTATTAGTGTTTATTATTACTGTTAAAATAATAATTATCATGATCTCCAAGGTATAGTGGTTGTAAAATGTAATTGATAAGACATAATTATGTTTTATGTAATAAATAATACTTTTGATGTTTTTTGCCATCCAGAATTTTTTACTGTATACTATTCTTTCTATCCTTTATTATACATACGTATTGAAGTATAAATCATACATAAATAGTATGTCTCAACAGTCGTGTAGACTCTTATGCCTTACCATCTATTATAAAATTGCGAGAACAGGATCCATAAAATCAAGTTGTATAACTAAAGAGACCCTCTAGTGGATCATACAATGACGGATATTAAAAAATGTGAAGAGTTGGTACTCAAACATTTCGTAAACAATCGCTTGATATTTCTATTACGTAGATTAAAAAAACGTATCCTTGCGCAATAATCGGAGTCTATAATAAGGAAGTATATATAGCTTTCTAGTACGTTTAGTTTAGTTTAGTCAATTAATGTACAGAAAAAATATAAAGGTCATTATCTAAACTAATAGCATTCCTTGATGCCTTTTGAGTGGAATCTTAAGTTAAGGATTCTATAGAAAAAAACACGTGGTTATACCACGTAGAAAAACCATGTGGTAAACCACGTAGTTTTATATCATAAACCAGGTGGTTTTGTCTAAAAACACCACATGGTTTTTAAAAAACCCCATAGGTTTAGTAAAACCACGTGGTTTTCAGAACCCTGTGTTAATTTGAAACAAAACCACGTGATTTATGATTTAAGACCACGTGGCTTACCACATAGTTTTTCCACGTGGTGAAACCATGTGATTTTTTTTAATAGAGGAACAGAAATCGCTTAGAAAATTGTTTGTGAAAGTATTTATTACGATAGTATATAACAAGACAAGAAAAAAATTTATCAATAGAACTAGGAAGAAGAAGGTAATATTTGTGAAAACTATTGAACTTCTTGGTGAAAAAACCACGTGGTATTACAAAACCACCTGGTTTTAAAAACCATGTGGCATTTTGAGACAAAAACTACGTGGTAAACCACGTGGTAAAACTATGTGGTTTACCACGTAGCAAAACCACGTGGTTATTTTCAATAGAGTACACAAAAACTAATTATTTAAGAAATAAAATTTAGCTCATACAAAATAAGATTTTGAGTAATGGCTGTGAATCTGTTATAATAAGTTTATTTAATGATTATTACGAATTAAAGTTAAATAGCACTTTTCGCGAATATCGTTGTAAGTTGGATAGAAAGTTTGATGCCCTTTTGTCACACTAAGAATCCGAGCGCAAAGGGGTATATAATACACTTCCAGCTACAAGTGTCAGTGACCCTGGCCAGGTTCGGTGCCCTGAAATTGTCAACAATGAAGGCACAAGTGAAATAAAAGAGAACTGGCTATGTAACCTTCCTAATACACCGCTGCCAGATTGTGTATCAAGCATATTAGAATGAGGCAATAAATTTAATTTTGTTTCTAATATTAATAAATCTGATTATTTTTATCTTTTTTAAAATGTTCAACATTCACTTAAATATTCTGGAAAACTTAAAACTGTTAGAAAGGAACTTCTTTACATTATTAATAACAATAGACATTATGTATCTACTCGTCTTTCTTAAAATGATGGAGTTCACCAAGACAATTTAAAGCGAACACGAGCCTTCCTAAAAAATAATAAACACATTTTAATTACTAAAACAGACAAAGGTAATGTCACTGTTGTTATTGAAAAAGAAGCTTACATGAATAAAGTAGAAGAATTGTAAAGTGATGATGAATACTATTTACAACTAGAAAAAAAACCTTTATACCAATTAATAAAAGATACTAAGAATTTTGTAAGTAAGTGGGATAAATACGGTATTGAAATAAATTTGATGAATTAAGTAAATTTGATAGAGATATTTATAAAAAAGACTTATCGAAATGCTAGGTACTGATAAAAAAACACAAAAAAGCTTTTTCTATCCGTATCATTACCTCGGCATTGAATTCACCCACTTATAGTTTTTCTAAATTTCTTACTGATTTTTTGATAAAGAATATTCCGCTGGCAAAATCACATATAAAAAATAGCTATCAATTAGAAGATAAATTAAAAGAAGTTATCATTCCACCTGGTTACACTCTTATTAGTCAAGATGTAGTTAGTTTATTCACTAATACTAGTGAAACCTTAATCACAAATGCAATAAAACATTGTTGGAAATTCTTGAATAATCAGATCAATGTTTCTTTAAATAAATTTTTTTCAGGAGTGTCATTGGCTTTTAATTCAACTTTTTTTCAATTTAACAAAAAATTTTACAAACAAGTTTTCGGCTCTCCAATGGGCAGTCCCTGTAGTCCAGTAATGTGTGATCTCGTAATGCGTTTACTTGGATTTTCATGTTTAGATATGTTATGTTTTAATGTTTCATTGTACGTACGGTATGTGGATGATATTCTCATATGCATGCCTACTAAATATATCAACTATACCAAAAACATTTTCAATCTCTATTGTCCTGAATTACAATTCAATGTTAAGACATGTAAAAATAACAACAGCATCAGTTTCTTAGATTTGGAGATTTTTATTAAAAAAAATAACCCAGTACTAACTAATTGGTACCAAGAACCCACACACTCAGGCTGATACTTGAATTTTTTTTCCAACCATTCAATACAACATAAAATAGGTATCATTTACACACTAGTAGACTTTGCTATTAAATTAGCAGTCACACAATTTCATAATTATAATTTAAAATTCATTAATAAATTTTTATTAGCTAACAACTATCCTCAAAGATTTAATGACAAATTTGTAAATAAAAGATTAAATACCTTGAAAAACATGAATATGATTGACAATAGCAACAGAAATAAAAATAATTATAAATTCATCTTATTACTGCCGTTTATTCCCCACTTGCATAGTCATATTGAAAATTATTGTAAGAAGCTTCACATTAGTCTTGTATACAGTTTAAACAATGAATTAAAATCAATTTTTTCACATCGAAAAGATGTAACTGAGCCATTTGATGAAAAAAATGTCGTTTACCACATACCATTAGCGAATTGCAACTGCTGTTATGTTGGTCGAATATCGAGAGCTGTAACGTTAAGAATGACAGAACACAAAAGAGACATCGAGAAAAAAAAGAATACATTGGTACTATTACAACATAGCATTGAATATACACATAATTTTAATTTTGATAGTATTAAAATTTTAGACATAGAACAAATATACAAAAAGCGCCTTTTTTCCAAAATGTTAAATATTCATTACTTTAATAATAATATTAATATTAATGTTGTCACAAGATACAGAAAAATTGAAAGATTGTTATAGGTCTCTCGTTATGTCAAGTAAGAAAGGTGACTTACTCTATGTACATGATTCGAGGACCCCTTTCATTCATAGTATTAGGAAAACATGAACTGTTTAAGTGCGTCTTAAGGAACTGTTTGCGATTCTTATTCGATTGTATTACGTGCGTGTACTATGTCATTTGTGTATCTGCAGGGTATAAAAGCTACTTAGCTTGAAACTCTGACTACATTACGATTTTACATTCCTTTCGTAAGAGTCAGAGGTATGTTATTTATGTAACTTAATTTGCGTTTATTATATTTTACTTAAATTTGTATTGCAAAGAATTTTGTTACTCATAGATTTTCGTACCTGATGAGGGCCGGGACGTTGTCCAAGCGGCCGAAACGTCGTTTTGTTTTTTAATAAATTCAAAATATGACAGTACCACCATTAGACGTTGTTTTTAATTATTTACCAACTGTCATTGGACGTTTTATTTGAATATTAAAAAAAAAAAAAAACAATTTGTATCTCATATAATTAGATATTATTCATCTTATTCGCTTTTTAAAGTAGTTTTTCCAAAAAAACCTATATAACTAATAATATTGTTATTAGCTCAGTGTGATGAAAACGTTAATAATTATTCTATTGTTACAATAAATGTAACTAATAATAATTAATCATTTTGTTGTTTAAGCAAAATTTTAAATATAGAAACATGAGTCGACTTTGCAATAAAAAAAAATTGTTAAAACTCACAAGAAAGAACAATTTTTAGTTATTATCATTAGAGATAGATCATCTCCTTCGTTTTTCAAAGTAGTTTCTCAAAAAAATCTATTAAATTAATAGTATTATTATCAGACAAATACTACGAAAAAGTAAAAAATAATTTGATTGTTACAAAAATTTAACACATACTTGTTTATCATTGTATTATTTAAGCAAAATTTAAAAATAATTTATATTTGATAATATAAATATGAAAGTTTATATAATGTCATTTAATGCCTATTTGAATTTTTGATTATTAAGTAATCGTAAGCAGAATTTAGATCATTTGCAAAATAAAATTTATGAAGCGTAAAAAAAATTTGTTTTTAATTTACCTGTTATAATTATTTTCATCAAGAAGGCATATTTCCTACTTAATGGATGTGTTATCAAACTTATTGATTTACGAAATAATTTTTCCTTAATTCTTTTTATCTTTGACTCTAACTAGTTTTTACTTTTATGTTAGTCATCGAACTTTAACGACTAAATATAAAATTAAAATTCATAAATTGATAAGTTTAATTAAAAATTTTATGACTATCAATCCTCTTTGATTATTAAGTAATAAACAAGAATGTCAAATCAGATCAGAATAAACAGAGACTCAAAAAAATATTAGTTACTATTTAAATACATACTGATTGAAAAGCAATTTGATGGGATCTCAAATTATTGTCAGAGTCTCTATACAACAACAAAAAAAAAAAAAAAAAAAAGTCTAAAGCAAGATATGCACCCTGACTCTATTCAGAGTGGACTCTATGGAGATCGAAGCTCTGGACTCTAATATGGCCTGAATAGTCTTGAACATTTTTTAAGCGTCACTCGAACATCAAAATTAATTTTAATCCATTTAAACTCCATAAATTGTTTTAATTAAATAGGAGTACGATGGTCACGTAACAATCACCTCTTACTACTCTAGAGATCTGAAGTAAAATAAAAGAGAGCTGATATAATGTTTAAATAGCCTATAATCGTTATTTAAAGTCCTTCGTTTGTTTTTCTGCCACGCCAGGGACTTTTGTATGATTTCTAGCCTTTTAAACTTGTTATAAATATAATTAATACGTCTACGTAGTGTTGTCTTGTGATTAGCAAGACTTGACTCCTTTTAACTATTAGCAAGCCACATGTAAGCCCTATTAACTTTTTGACTCTAGACATACGACTTCATTTGACAACCAACAAGCCGTCTCTAAACTTACTCTGACTCTATACAGAGTGATCTCAAAGAAGATCGGAAATCCGGACTTTAATATGGCCTGACTAGTCCTTAACATTTTTTAAACGTTACTTAAACATAATAATTACGTTCCATTCATTAAAACTCCATAACTTATTGAAGTGTTATAGGAGTACCATAGTCACATGACTATGACCTCTTACTACTCTAGAGATATAAAGTACGATAAAAGGAAGCTGACATAATGTTAAAACAGCCTCTAATCATTTTTTAAAGTCCTTAGTTCGTATTCATGCTGGAACGGGGGACTTTAAATGATTTTAAGACTCTAATACTTAAACTAAATTTATTAAAATTTTTAAGCAGCCTCTGATTATTTAATAAAGTCCTTAGTTCAGATTTCTGCGATGACCGTGACCTCGTTTGATTTCTAGCCTCAAAGACTTGTAATCAATTTTTTAATATGTTTTTGTTATGTAATCTCGTGGGTAGTAAAACTTGACTTCATTTAACTACCAGCAAGCCGTACGAAAGCCCTATTAACTTCTTGACTCTAAATATACGACCCTACTCAACTCTATTTGACAACCGACGAGCCGTATCTTAACCCACCCTGACGCTATTCAAAGTAGACTCTATGGAGATCAAAACTATGGACTTTAATATGGCCCAACTAGTACTCAATATTTCTTAAGCATTACTCAAATATATAAATTTATTTACATCCTCTTAAACTTCATACATTATTTAAATGTCTTAAAAGTACGGTGGTTACGTAACTATCACTTCTAACTACTCTAGAGATCTGAAGTGCAATGAAAAAGAGCTGATATAATGTTCAAATAGCCTATAATCATTATTCAAAGTCCTTTGTTTGTTTTTCTGCCTTGCCAGGGACTTTTGTATGATTTCTAGCCTTTAAAACTTGTTATAAATAGAATAATATGTTTACGTAGTGTTGTTACGTGACTAGCAAGACTGGACTCCTTTTAACTACTAGCAAGCCGTATGTAAGCCCTATTAACTTCTTGACTCTAGATATACGACTTTACTTGACTTCATTTGACAAGCCGTATCCAAACTTACTCTGACTCTCTACAGAGTGATCTCAAAGAAGATCAGAACTCCAGACTCTAATATGGCCTGACTAGTCCTTCACATTTTTTAAGCGTTACTTAAACATATTAATTACGTTCCATCCATTAAAACTCCATAACTTATTAAAGTGTTATAGGTATACCATACTCACATGGCTATCACCTCTTACTACTCTAGAGATATAAAGTACGATAAAAGGAAGCCGACATAATGATAAAACAGCCTCTAATCATTTTTTAAAGTCCTTAGTTCGTATTCGTGCCGGATCGGAGACCTTTAAATGATTTATAGCCTTTCAGACTTGTAATAAATAATTGATATGTTTAAACAGCCTCTAATAATTTAATAAAGTCCTTAGTTCAGATTTCTGCCTTGACAGGGACCTCGTTTGATTTCCAGCCTCAAAGACTTGTAATAAATCTTTTAATTTGTTTCAGTCATGTAGTCACGTTAGTAGCGGGACTCGCCCCATTTAACCACCATTGAGCCGTATGTAAGCCCTATTAACTCCCTATTTCTAGATATACGACTCTACTTGACTTTATTTGACAACTAACAAGCTGTATCTTAACTCACTATGACTTTTTACAAAGTGATCTCAAAGGAGATCAAGACTCCGGACTCTAATATGGCTTGACTAGTCCTTAATATTTTTTGAGCGTTACTTAAACATATTTGTTACGTTCCATCCATTAAAACTCCATAACTTATTTAAGTATTATAGGACTACTATGGTCACGTGACTATCACCTTTTACTACATTAAGATATAAAGTGCGATAAAAGGAAGCAAATATAATGTTTAAACACCCTCTCATAATTTTTCAAAGTCTTTAGTTGGTATTTTTGCTACCCCAGGGATCTTTGTATGATTTCTAGCCTCTAAGACTTGTTATAAATTTATTAATATGTTTAAGTAGTTAAGTCACGTGACTAGCAAGATTTTACTCCATTTAACTACCAGCAAGCCGTATGTAATCCCTATTAACTTTTTAACTTTAAATAGATGGTCCCTTCTCAACTTCATTCAACAACAGACCAGCCGTATCTTAACCCATCCTGACTTTATTTAGATTGAACTCAATGGAGATTAAAACTCTAGACTCTTATATGGCCTGACATGTCCTTAAAATTTCTCATGCGTTACTTAGACTTATAAATTCATTTCCATCCATTAAAACTTCATAAAATATTCTCATATTATAGGAGTACGATGATGACTTAACTATTACTTCTAAATTTTCTACAGATAAAAAAGGCAATAAAACAAAGCTAATACAATTTTTTAACAGCCTTTAATCATTTTTCAAAATTCTTAGTTCGTATTTTTGCTGCGACAGGAACCTTTGTGTGATTTGTAGCTTCTAAGACTAGTATTAAATTTATTTTTATGTTAAAGTAGTGTAGTCACGTGACTAGCGAGACTTGACTCTATTTAACTATCAACAAGCCATATGTAAGTTCTATTAACTTCTTGACTCTAAATGTATGACCCTACCTCGACTTTATTTGACAACCGACAAGCCGTATCTTAATCCACCCTGACTCTATTGAGTGTGGACTTCATGAAGATCATAACTTTAGACCTTAATATGGCCTGACTTGTCTTTAACATTTGTTATGAGTTACTTTAACATTCAAATTCATTTCTATCTACTGAAACTTCATAAATTATTTAAATATTATAGGAGTACGATGGTTACTTAACCATTCTTTCTAACTACTCTACAAATATAAAGTGCGATAAAACAAAGCTGATACAATTTTCAAATAGCCTTTAATTATTCTTTGAAGTCTTTACATCATTTTTTTGTCGCGCCAGGGACCTTCCAATGATTTCTAGCCTTTGAGACTTGTTATAAATTTGATAATGTGTTTAAGTAGTGTAGTCACGTGACTAGCAAGACTTGACTCCATTTAACTACTAGCAAGCCGTATATAAGCCCTATTCTCTTTTTGACTCTATATATACAACCCTACTCGACTCTATTTGACAACCGACAAGCCGTATCTAAACCTACTCTGACTATTTTAAGTGGACTCCATGGAAATTAAAACTCTTAACTCTTAGAAAGCCTGACTATTTTTTAACACTTTTTAGGCGTTACTCGAACATATGAATCCATTTTAATATATTGGTACTTCATAATTAAATTATTTTAATACTATAGGCGTACGATGGTTACGAGACTATTACCTCCAACTACTTTAAAGATATAGAGTGCGTTAAAAAAAACATATATAATGTTCAAACAGCCTCTGATTATTTTTTAATGTCCTTAGTTCGTATTTTTTCGGCGACGGGAACGTTTGTATGACTTTCAGCCTCTAAGAGCTGTAATAAATTTATTGATATGTTTAAATAGTGTAATCACGTGACTGTCGAGACTTAAGTCCTTTTAATAACCAGCAAGCCGTATGTAAGCCCAGCCACTTTTTGACTCTAAATATACAACCCTTCTTGACTCCATTTGACAACCAACAAGCCATATTTAAACCAACTCTGACTTTATTCTGAGTGATCTTAATCGTGATCTTAACTCTAGACTAATATGGCCTGACTAGTCCTTAACATATTTTAAGCGTAACTCAACCATATTAATTTATTTTTATCTATTGAAACTTCAAAAATTATTGAAGTAGTATCAGAATACGATGGTCATGTGACAATCACCTCTTACTACTCTAGAGATATAAAGTACGATAAAAAGGAGCTGATATGATATTCGAACAGCCTTTTATTACTTTAAAATCTCTTAGTTAGTATTTCTTAAGCGACAGGGACCCTTGTATCATTTTTAGCCTTTAAGACTTGATTAAAATTTATCTATATTTTTAAGAAGTGGAGTCACGTGACTAGTGCAATTTGACTCTGTTCAAATACCAGCAAGCTGAATGTGAGCCCTATTACTTCATAAGTTCAATTATTCGACCCCACTTGACTCCATCTGACAACCAACAAGCCGTATCTAAACCTAACAACCCTATTACTTTTTGACTCCAAATATTAACCCCACTTGACTCCGTTTTACAACCGACAAGCTGTATTCACACCTACGCTGACGCTACTTAGAGTGGACTCCATCGAGATGAAAACTCTGGACTCTAATATCGACGCCCCGGGCGAAGACTATTCCCTAATTGGCCCTGGACAAAAACTATGCCCTTTTGACGTCCTGGCCAAAGACAATGCCCTTTTTTCTAGTCCGGACGAAAACTATGCCCTTTTTTGGTCCCCGACGAAGACTATGCCCGTTTTTTTCGAGCCCGGGCGAAGACTATGCACTTTTCTCAAACCCGGACGAAAACTATACCCTTTTTTTGGTCCCGGACAAAAACTATGCCCTTTTTTTGGTCCCGGACGAAGACTATACCTTTTTTTTCGAGCCCGGGCGAAGACTATGCACTTTTCTCAAACCCGGACGAAAACTATGCCCTTTTTTTGGTCCCGGTCAAAAACTATGCCCTTTTTTTGGTCCCGGACGAAGACTATACCCTTTTTTTCGAGTTCGGACGGAAACTAATTTAAAATTTACCCTAATGTTAATTACTTACCTCTTCTGTTTTACTTTTCCTATAACAAAAAAAATCCTCCAGATTTGCTGATTTATGCTTTTGGTGGGTGGGTAACAGCTACTAGTACGCTGGAAGAAGCTCACGAATACGAAGCTTTTGAAAACGATTAAACATTTTAAGATTTCGCGATACTTGTGTCGAAACGTTTGTTATAAGTTTTATTTTCACATCGAGATTCACATGTACGTGAATCTACAGACGTCTTTGCAAAAAAACAACACGTAATCATTATTCTTAGCAGGTCTAACGGCTTCAGTATTTGAAGTTTTGGTAAGTGTTTGAAAAAAGGAGTTTTTGAGCTTTTTTAAGACGATTCCGTGAATTGTACATAACAATAACAGTAATTAATTTAAACTTGCTAATTTTTTCTTGTGTTAAAAAATACTTTGTAATCTAAATATTTATGTCTTGCAAACATTAATTAATAAAAAAAAGTTTACTTTTCTCTCAATTTTCTTACGAATATAATATTTTATTATATCACAAATTGTACAACTTTTATTAATTTTTTAACTTCAAGTTACAATAATTATATTAGTTACTTATTATAATCAACAAAAATGTAGAAAAGAAATTAAATTTGAAAATAAAACATGAAAGAGTCTTCCATATTCATTCATTGCAAATTACCATGCTTATAAAACGATTCCTGAGTTTGTATTATTATTTACAATTATTTATGTAAATGTAAACAACAACCACTATATAAGTATATTTGACTATATATCTAATTACAAAAACAAATGTACGGTGAGCTTAAATGAATTGTACTTCATCCCGGGTCTAGAAAAAGTCAATATCTTCGTCCAGACTCGGAAAAAATGTAATAGTCTTCACACGGACTAGAAAAAACAGGTATAGTTTTTATCCAGACTCGAAAAAAGGGCATAGTTTTCGTCCGAGCGCGAGAAAAGGGCATAGTCTTCGTCCAAACTCCGGAAAAGGGCATAGTCTTCGTTCGGGACTCCAAAAGGGCATAGTCTTCGTCCGGGACTCCAAAAAGGCATAGTCTTTGTCCGAGTGCGAGAAAAGGGTATAGTCTTTGTCCGAACTCCGGAAAAGGGCATAGTCTTCGTCCGGGATCCTAAAAGGGCATAGTTTTCGTCTGGAACAGACAAAAGGGCATAGTTTTCGTCCAGACTCCAGAAAAGGGCATAGTCTTCGTCCAGGCTTCGAAGCAGGGCATAGTCTTCGCCCGGGGCGTCGAAATGGCCAGACTAGTCCTTAACATTTTTTAAGCGTAACTTAAACACATAAATATATTACTTTACATTAAAACTTTATGAATTATTAATATATTATCGGAGTACGATGGTCACGTGACAACTACCTCTAACTACTTTAGAGATATAAAGTGTGATTAAAAAGAGGTTATATAATGCATTAAGATACTCTAATTATTCTTTAAAGTCTGTAGTTCGTATTTCAGTTGCGACAGGAACTTTTAAATGATTTCCAGCCTCTGAGACTTCCAAAAAAATTTATTAATATGTTCAAGTATTATAGGCATGTAAGTAGCGAGACTTAACTCTATTTATCTACCAGCAAGCCGTATGTAAGCCCTATTAACTTGTTGACTTTTATCATACAACTCTACTCAACTCTATTTGACAACTGACAAGCCGTATCTAAACCTACTCTGACTCTATATAGAGTGGACTTCATGGAAATCAAAACTCTGGACTCTCATATAGCCTGACTAGTCCTTCACATTTTATAAGTGTTACCTAAACATATAAATTTATTTTATATATATTGAAACTCTATAAACTATTTTAATATTATAGGAGTACGATGGTTACGTGACTATCATCTCCCACTACTCTAGAGATATCAAGTGCGAGAAAAGAGAGCTGATTTAATGTTTAAATAGCCTCTAATCATTTTCCAAAGTCCTTAGTTCGTATTTGTGCTGGGATGGAGACCTTTGTAAGATCTCCAGCCTCTGAGACTTGTAATAAATTGTTAAAAGTGGCCTTTGGGGGTGGGCGACTTTGAACAAGGGGGGTGTAGTTGGAAGAGATCGGAGTCACTCTCAAGTGTCTCAAGCCTTCCCTTTAGGTTAAACAACGACGGTGGTACTATGTCCGATGTTGTTGGTGTAGTGGCTCCGTTTGATTTCTCAGAATCCAACTCATCGGAGAGATGTGGCGTTTAAGCAGTGATGCGTGGAGGCCTCAATGGGTTGATCGCCAGGTTGACTGGTGGGTGTTTGTTGTTGTTATTTTTTTCTTTTGAGGGGAAAAAAAAGGGTGTAGACAAGTGTTTTATATTGGTACAGTGATATTTATTGAATATGCACTTTAAGTAATTGAGTGGCTTAAGAGGTATGTATTACACATATTTGCATAACTCGAATCGATACCAATCAGTCGTCACACAGTCCTTCTTATATACTTTACGTAGCTTTCTTACTTGCGATTTTCGTTAAAGACTAGTGGTCGCCACCTGGCGAGCGATGGGTGGTACTATCATGTACTAGTTGGAAGTCAGTGCTGCGCGCGAAGTTTCAAAATTAAAATTTATGTAGAAACGATCTAGTTTAAGAAAAATGATTATTTTAATATACAATAATCAATAAAATAATGCCCCGGATGGTAACAAAATTTACTGACATGTATAACAGCCTCTAATTATTTGATAAAGTTCTTAGTATGTATTTTTGACTTGACAGGAACCCATGTTTGATTTCCAGCCTCTTGGAATTGTTATAAATTTATTTATATGTTTAAGTAGTGTAGTCACGTGAGTAGCGAGACTTGACTCCATTTAACTACCAGTAAGCCGTATGTGAGCCCTATTAACTTCTTGACTATAAATATACAACTATACTTGACTCCATCTGACAACCGACAAGCCATATCTAAACCTACCCTGACTCTATAGAGAGTGATTACTATGGAGATTTAAACTCTGGACTCTCATAGAGCCTGACTAGTCCTTAACATTTTTCAAGTGTTACCTAAACATGTGAATTGATGTTAATGTATTCAAACTTTATAAATTATTTGAGTGTTATAGGAGTACGATGGTCACGTGACTATCACCTTTAACTACTCTAGAGATATAAAGTGTGTTAAAAAAGTGCATATATGATATTCAAACAGCCTCTTATTATTTTTTAAAGTCCTTAGTTCGTATTTATGTGGCGACGGGGACCTTCGTATGATATCTTACCTCTAAGACTTGTAATAAATTTATTAATTTGCTTAAGTAGTGTAGTTACGTGACGAGTCATGGACATTTTTCTCAACGGACAAAACTCCCACCATTCAGAAACCAGTATTTTAAATATCTTCCACCAATCAGGACAAGGTTTCGTTTCCTGCGCCGAGATGATTCAGTGTAGGTTCGTCGGTAACGTTGTTGTTATTTTCTAACTTAAGTTGGTAGCGTTGAGATGATTAAAGAGCCTTGTATACGGCTAGATGTCGGACATGTTATGAAAAAAAAAATATATTTGCGAATTACTAGCTCTGGCTGTGTTGTCGTACCTTACTGAGGCCAATATAAAATACACTTATTTTATAATCACAAACGACACTTTTAAACTTGTTATTATCTTACCTATTTTTCTTTCTAACACGAATTACAATACGATGTCTTTGAATAGAAGGTTATGTTAGGTCTCTTGGAGTATTATCACTTTTATATATTTGTTTTATTAGATTATTTAAATGCTTTAAATTATTTCAATATTTTTTCAATTGAGTTAGTAATTTAATTGTAAAAATCATATTATTGATAACTTTTTTTTTCTCATATGTATTTATATTATTCACAATGATATAAGGGCAATGGTTGTTAAGAGTAAATTTATCCAGTTATACTTTTACGTAGAAAATTTATTGCTATTTATAAAAGAAGCAGCATTTTACATAAAAAATTCAATACGTAGAAAATTACAAGTTTTGTGAAACAGCGTAAAAATGAGTCTTAAAGTTTTTTTTGCAAATATTTTGTTAACAGTAAGAGATAAACTAAACATAAAAAACCTAAACATAGAACAAAAAATTTTTCACCCATTTAATATGTTTCAATTTTTTGGACGACTACAGAATTGTGTGACAAATTGTATGTAATTTTCTGAGTGAGACAGCGAGAGCGACCTAGAAATACCTGCACGCATCAGTGTCCCCATTCATAAACATACATGTACTTAAGCTATCGAAAGCGAAGAGAGGGAAAAGGAGAGTGAGGAGAGAGGTAAGAAGCACTTAATTTTTTTACTAATTTTTTTGTAATGTAAGAGTTCAATTAAGTATAATATCTAAAAGGCCCCTTTGGATTTGAACTTTTAGGTTAAACATATTTTCGATCAGTCTAAAAAAGATGCACTTCCCCCACACGTTACCTTAGCGACGAGCTGACTACCGTAGTGCGGCACTACCGTTGACTTACATCTCCTTTCTTGGATGTTCCATTCTTGTTCACATGTGCTCTACCTGTGGTTTGTGCTTGACGTGCCTGTCCCTGATTTTATCTTGTTATGCTAGTATATTTTTCTTATTGTGCGAATAAAGTGCTTTAATTTAACGTAACGTATCTGACTATCATAAACTGATGTAGTGTGTTATGATTGCGACTAAAAAATCATGTGCAATAAACATCAGATTTTCTCGAATCTTATTATTATTAATCTCATTGTGCATTGGCAGAAAATCACACGTGTGTGCGTGTGTACGTTATTTTTGTGTGATGTTTATTCGTGTTTCACTAATAGAGAAACTTTGAGAGGTATTTGTATAGCACTTTTTTTCTCGTGCATATTTCAAGATTTCGAGTTTAGTCAGTGATTGCGACTACCAAACAAATGTGATCTGCTAAATTTTAGTATCACAATAAGTATTCAATTAAAACAACCAATCGATACACTGACTAGTAAGCGGGGATTCCATTACAATGGTTTTAATTACGGTGTAAAAAATCTTGAGAAAACGAGGGAAGTGAAAATTGATTAAACGATTTTTTTGCTTTCGTATTTTTACTTAAGTACAGTCCTGCAATAGGATGTGAGACACAGTGTTACTCTGTAAACATATATATGAATATTTAAGTTAATCAATTGTCCCTATCCGCCTTATACGTGTACCTTCGTTTCTACGATACGATTGTTATTTTTTTAATGTATGTGTCAACGACTAATTCAAATCAGATATATTGATCATAATTACGTATTTAGCAACAGTTAAGTTTATTTCATTTCATTTATTTTCTGATACGAACATTTTACGATACATAAAACTAGTTTAAATTTTTTCTCAAAAATTCCACACATTGTTAGTTCTTCATCATTCACTGAACCCAGTTATTTTTATATAGGGCTGAATCAATAATTGACTAGTAAAAGTAATTCACAAGCATTTTTTTATGTTGCACGTTGTTTAAGCTGTGCTACTCCGTCAAGTCCATTTAGTCGGAGAATTCTGGCCATCCAAAAAGAGATCATATACAACTGGTATACCAATTGATACATACATCTTGCATCTATGGATTTATTTGTTACACGTGCTTTTAGATTAACTACCGTATGCCATTGGTACTGAGTTTGCTAGCTGGATTAACCCCATAACAATACATGTTTTAAGACGGTAGTCTAGTCAGAAGTTAAAACTTTTTTTTTATCTCATTGCTAACAGACCTTTACGCAGATGGCACATAGAGTTCGTAAAGTATAATCTTCGTATCCTCGGAAGAACTAGTAATAGAATTATTAATCTGTTACTGTTATATATTATTACAGCATTATTTAAAGAATCTTACCAATGTCTGCTATTTCAGTTTGTAAACAGTTCATTTACAATTCTTCATCCACGCCTGGAATTCTGAAAGCAGTGACATAATATTGTTTCTAATTTGAATCGTGCGAAAAACAATAACAAATGATTAAAAAATTTATTTTGAATAACAGGCAACTGTATTTCTTTTCGCCAAAATTTGCATTTATTTTCGGTACAACTATATTACTGAAAAAAAATGCAGTTGTCTAGGCTTGAACTCCGGCAACTTGAGTTCTCCTGCGACACAAGCACGCTCATCCAATTTGCTGCAAGGGTTCACATAGATATTGGTCATCGTAATTTAGAAAAAAAAATTGATTTACATGAATCCTAATAATAAAATATTAATAACGTTACAATTTTTTTTCATAAAACGATCGACTTTGCTTTGCTAGGATTATTGTAATTATAAATAAAAGGTTGTAACTCTATGTGTTTGGTTGTACTTTCAAATAAATATTTTGGTTCGTGGAAATTATCATTGTGCTACAGGAAAAAATTAATTTTTATCTCAAATCTAAGTACAAAAGACAAAAACGTTTAAAGTAGAATTCGACCAATTAAAGAAATGAACAAAAAAAATGTATGATTTTAGTTAATTATTTCATCAATAACCAAAATAAAAGAGAAGAATGGATAGAGAGAATGGGAGCCGGGCGGCGGACACGATAAAATTATGCCAACCCTTCATACGAAAGGGACTTCGTTCGAAACGTGTATCCCACGACACGTTACACTGGTTTTATTTTTTTTTTTTCTTTATTCATCACAATTTTTTTACATAGCAAATTAACTATTAGCTTTATGAAGACACATATACGTGCATCAAGATTTTTGTATTTTTTTATACTTAATATTAGCAGTTAGTTAAGCTTTTTTAACAATGTCTCAAAGTACTTATCCGGGATGACAAAACAATATGCTGTAGTTTTTTTTTTTCCATTGTCTCACTACAACACATATATGATTGCGATTTAAAATTAATTAACGTAGTGGAAACTATCTGGTGTGAGATAGTATCGGGTTTGTTTAAACTCTTAGATTCAATTGTCATATTTGAAGCATATTTATTTCTGACTCTAAGACCAGGAAGTATTTGTCATATTTTTTGCAAATTAAAAAGTTTTTTATACGATCAGAGGCTGTATCCAAAATTATGTCTGATACTAAATAGCAACAAAATTAATCTTTCTTTCTTTGGAGATGATAGAAAACGCAAGAAAATTTTGTTGTTCCGTTATTTGTAAGAATTAAATGACGACATTAGAAAAAATTTATACATATAAATCAAAGAAAAATCCAAATAACTATATTGCGCGCGAAGTGTGCATCACGTCATTGTTAGTTTGCAAACATGTATCTTCACTTATGCTTACGTTTCTGAATATAGTAATGTTTCTAAATAATTTAAACAGTTTTGATAATACAAAAATCCTTATGTACGTAAATATCTCTCCATAAAAACAATAATTGATTTGCTATACACAAACGTTATTGTGATAAACATAAAAAAAAAAAAAAAATTGTATTGATTTGAACCCTCGGTCATGAGGGAAAAAATGTTCCCCAGTGCTAGATAAGCGTATGATAGTATAAGGAATATTATTGGTCTCGACCGCAAACTTGAAATAGCGCCCCACTGATAAACTTGAGAACGATTGTTCAGACTAGAAGAGAATAGAACTAGTTTTAATACGTTTGCGGAAATGAGACTACAATTATACCTTTCTTGGTATACTTTCCATTTCTTGTTAATTCATGAAGTCCAGCAAATTCTGTTATTCTTCATTTCAAATTGTTTTTAAATTGCCGTCGGCACATTGTCTTTTTTTTTTTTTTTTTTTTTTTTTTGTGGTTTATTTCTTTAGCTGGTTGAATTCTACTGTGAACTTTTTATCTTTTATACTTAGATTTGAGATACAAAATAATTTTTTTTCTATATCACAATGATAATTTCCGCTAACCAAATTATTTATTTAAAAGTACAACCAAGCGCATAAAGTTACAACCTTTTATTTATAATTGTAATAATTGCCGGGGTTCGAGCCCAGACAACTGCACTTTTTTTCAGTAATATAGTTGTACCGAAAATAAATGCAAATTTTGGCGAAGAGAAATACAGTTGCCTGTTATTCGAAATAAATTTTTCAATTATTTATTATTGTTTTCCTCACAATTCAAATTAGAAACAGTACTATGTCAATGCTTTCAGAATTCCAGGCGTGGATAAAGAATTGTAAATGAACTGTTTATAAACTGAAATAGCAGACATTGGTAAGATTCTTAAATAATGCTGCAATAATATATAACAGTAACAGATTTATAATTCTATTACTAGTTCTTCCGAGGATACCAAGATTATACTTAACGAACTCTATGTGTAGTCTAAGAATCATCTACTAGTTTAAGTTTTACGTCATTTTCTTCTATACTGTTTTATTCTCATATTTTTAACATTCTTGTTAAGTTATCATTTCGTCAACTTAATTATTACCATTGTAGGTATAGATGCATAAAAAAGGGGTGCCCTGAGAAACTAAGAATGGCACCAAATCACGATCCACACAGCATTGAAATATATGAACCACACACGTGCCAACAGAGCCCTCATGAGACTTTCGAAAAAAAATTAATGAGAGCAGCTCTGAAGGAGAGAAGTTCGAACAGTGCCGTCACCGCATCGACAAGACAAGTCTTTGATACTGTTACGATTGAGTGGGTAATAAAAATATTTTAAAAATTTTATAATAATTGTTGTAAGATTAATGAAATTGTATTTAAACAACGTGAAATAGTTTGGCGGGCCTCAATTGTAAGAGCTTTTTACGATGTTTTAATTGTTTTAAAAATTAATATGACAGTTTAATAATCACTTTTATTAGTGCTGTAATTATTGATGTAAAAGTGTTCTTTAATTATTAATTATAGCACTGAGCTCCAACCGCTATCGTAAGTACTTAAAGAATACTTCACAAAGTAGGTCCAAAAAAGTTGCAGTTATTTCTTAGACCATATAATTTCTCTTAGTTTTTCATTTAAAGATGATAAACAAGGTGGCCTCATAAAAAATATTTTTAACTTTAAAATCGTAACTTCCATCAATGAAAGTATATTAAGAATTAAGAATTAAGAATTTTCGAACTGTTTATTTTGAACAATGGAAGTTATACAACTTGATGCTTCTTGAAAATAACACAGGAAACTTTGTCGTTTCACACAGAAAAAACTTTAAATATGTTCTGTAACTAAACACTGTAAAGCATTGTAAATTTAATTATTGATATTATGTAAATAAATTAAATGGAATGTACAAAGAAAGGATACTTTTTTTTTTGTAATTAAGTAATTTACTCGAATACAGCAAACGTTGTTTACATCGCCATCAATCCGTACTCACCGGTTAGTTTTGTCTATTTTTGATGATGTGTATCGTAGGGAATAAAATCAGAGATCGTTAACAAAAGGGGTAATTTTGAATATATATATATATATATTTAAGAATTATGGGATTACAAGATATTCGACATGAAGAGAGCAGAGTTACGCGTAATTATACACAATATATAATGTCCTTCTGTCCATGAGATTTTTCGTTTATGAGAAACAATTATTTTAAAAACTTGTCTGCTGGGAGTGGTGTTGGTGTGGTCTTCGTCTTGATCATGTCCAGGAGTTAATCTCCTTTGGGTCAATGCTGGTTTTGGTGGTGCGCATACACCAGACGTCCACGGATACTCAGAACGGTCCAGACCTCGGTCCAGCGTCCCCAACCAGGTAGTTACAATTAGGCTTCTTGTCCTTGGGGTAATCTCTTCGTCGACGTGCCTACTAAGATCCGCACCGTTATTCGGTAATTTGGTACTTAATGTATCTAAGTCGTGGTCTGGCTTTGCGATCGACCATTAGTGATTTGTTACTTTGCGTGGCCCGAAAGAGAAAAAGTGTCCGGAGGGCCTTTTCCTGCCCCCTTTTATACCCTCGGCTCAGCGCTAATATTATATAAAATAAGTGCCCCTATAACCGGACAGTACCTATAACTGAACACTCATGAAATATTATCTGATTACATTTTAAATAACAATTGATCGCTAAACTTGTAATAATAGGTGCGTTCGTGAGAATTTTTTCTAAGAGGAAAAAAATTTGTGGACTGATAAAATCAGATTTGAAACAATTAATTGTACTTTGAATATCGTTACCTAATACTCGAATGATTTGTATGGGCTAGCTTAAGTCCTCTGCTAAGAAAAATTCATAAGTACTTAAGGCTGTTATGAATTTTTATTATAATTAAGGAATTTAATTAAGGAATTTATATAGTAAGCCTTTATCTTCCGGTAGACTTCTAAACTTTTTTTCTCACAACCCAGTGTCACAAAAAATTGCAATAGTCTTTTTATTAATTGACAAATGTTTCAAACTAGCAGATCCGAAGTTTAGGTCGCGGAACATTGATCGAGCGAGACGAGCTCTTACCATGAATGGTTACCCTACATATTTCATAGAAAAATACATTAAAGCCAGAATAAGTATTATCAATAGATTTAATAAAAACAAAAACCACATTAACTCACTCACCAACGGTGAGATGTCGCCACCAGTCATGGAAAGTAGTCCTAGACTCTCATTAATTATTTTACCCTTCTATCCTCGTCTCAAAAAGACTCTCCGTTCATTTTTTTCTAAACACAAATTAAAAACTATTTTTCAAAACTCTAATAAATTTACGAACATAATCTGACTAGGTAAAGATCAGACTCCAAAATTGCAAAGAAGTGGCATTGTTTACAGGATAGAGTGCGAGTGCGGATTGTTCTATGTGGGCCAAAGTAAGCGCAGGTTGGCCACACGTATTGACGAACATAAGAGAATGGTTCACAAGTGTGATAAAAATTCTGTCATTGCCGCGCATTGTTCTGAGTTCAGCCATACTTTCAAGTTCGATGAAGTCAAAATTTTGGACCAAGAAAACAACAAATTTAAAAGGGAATTTTCGGAGATGTTATATATTTCGTACTTCAACCGTAATGTTAATAGAAAACTAGATACCAATAAACTACATGATTATTACAAGTCCTTTTTATATGAACTTAGAGACAGGATGCATGGGTGGCGTTGCTCTTGACGAGTGTTGCCTGATAGGTGTGCCACTTGATGGCCACGTTTCTGTTCGTCGTTGTTTCCTTGTACATACATTGACCGTGGGTGCACCCTTATGTGGTGATAAGACCTCAACACCATATTACCACATTTAATATCTTTCAGTTACATGTGCTGAGTCAGAATGTGACTTATATTGTAGATAACTTATTTGTATATACATTTTGACTGGTAAAATTTATAATATTAAGTTTATTTCATTATTAGTACTCCATTGCCATGGTTGTGACTGACTAGTCTTTATCTGTCATGCTGCGTTTGGCATTTTCATGTTCGCATCTGCATAGGTGACTTATATTTTCATTTAATGTAATTTGTCATAATGTTTTTTATATTATAAATATTGTGAATTGTACAGTTCCCTGAAGAGGGAGTCAGGATGACTCCGAAATATTGGATCACATTGTCCAACTAATATATAAAATAAATAGCCATGCTCCAAGATTCCAAGTTTTTTCATTTAAATTTCCTTAATTATGGCAAAGGAGCAAGAAGACAGTAGTTTTATTTTCAAATTTTTATCATACTTTAATACAAAAAAAAGAGTACCAGTAATAGCCTGGTATGTTATAAAATCATTGAAGGAAACTAATGTTTAAATATCATGAACTTTTTCATCAATATCGTAGATGTTTATTTATAGGTACACAACTGTGTACCTATAAATAAACATCTACGATATTGATAACTGATAGAAAGTGCACCCGTAGTTGCATGGCTGCATTCAGTTATGAGGCCCTTGTGTTCAGTTTTGAACTACAATGCACTCCTAACCTATAACTCCTAATCTTTTAGAGGAGACGTATTTTTATTTACAAATATTATTAAAGCTTTGTTATTTGCTCTTCTGCAATATATAATGCATATTATCAGCTAATTAGGATTATTTAATTGTTTTTTTTACGTGAATGAAATCCTTTTATTCGCTAAAAAGAACGTTCAACTTTAGGTACATCAAAATTTGAACACAGGGGCACTACAATTTTTATACGTTCATGTATAAGTACACGGAAGAGCATATGAGTAATCATTTATTTATCCTTAAACTACCAAGCTAGTCAATAATTTAGGTAACAATCACTTCATTACGTCCTACATCATTATAGGATTTTCAAAAAACGCATAAAACATAATTATTTTTTCATTTATTGGGCTTCAAAGTTCTTAATATGCTTGAGTGCTCGGTTATAGGGACACCTACCTTACGGAGACATTCAAAACCTCGCAATCGATTTATCTTAGCTGTCCCTTATCGCTAGATAGTCAGGAGTAGCGTGATCGACACATTACACGTTACAGCATATTTTTTTACTATGTTGTTTCTAATATCATTTTTTTTTTATATTTTAAGCCAACATGTTGTATAGACAGCCTTTATAATTAAGGGCAAAGTGTTGGATTAAAAATTTTTAGGAGTTAGCAAATTCCGTAGTGCACTTAACCGGTGAAAGTTGAAATTTTTAAGTTTTATTTATTTTTAAGACGCAGTCTTAGTTATCAACTTAAAAAAAATTGAGAAAAAGTAGATGGTCTAAAGAATATCTGTAAATTTTTTGGACCTAATTTGTTGGGTATTTATTAAGTTCTAACGAGTTGAATGCAACTTCATTAAAGGATCCCGATAATTGGACGAATCGGTACTTACAGCTGGCCCAACATAGGATCGTTCTTAAAGCAAGTCAGAAATAGGAGCTTCATGCTTCCAACAACAATTAATACTTTAATGAAATCAAATAAACAATTAATTGTATGAATATGTTTTAGGGAATTGCATTGATATAATTAAGAACTACATGCAAATTAGAGTTTTGTCCCCCCAATAAATAGAAATATATGACTGATGACGTTAAAAATGATACAGCTTTATATGGACAATGCTCACTATACATATTTTACGGTTGAAATCATAATGAACGTTCATCGCTTGCTATTAAATGTTTGTGCTCCCTTCAACTTACATACGCGCTTTCAGGAATTAAAACGTAGCTGCAGAAGCTTCATATCCGAAGATGCAAAAGACGATGCAGAGGGCTAAGAATGGACAGAAAAATTTGGGTGTGCGAAAGTATTACAGCTCAGTCCAAGCATTTTTCCAACACTTGTATGAAAATCCAGAGCTTCTACGAATTTGGGTAAAAGACAATGAGATGAGTATTTCTGCAAAGTTCATCACATCTTCGTCAAAGTCCCATCACCTTCTCTTCTATGATAAAAATTTGCTAAGAGATGCTTGTGAAAATGACGGCATGTTTGAAGACGCTACTTTCCGGAGTAAACCAAACGTTAAGGGAGTTGATCAGTACATGACCATAATGGTCAAAAAACGCAATGTGGTAAGATTTGTTGAAAGTACTCAGATTTTTTTCTATTAGCTAAGCACATGCTCAATCCCCAAAGCTAATAATATAAGCAATTTTATACATCAATAAATTTTGTGTCACCATCCAAAATACGACATTAAGGATGTTCATCACAAATAGCGTTGCAAATTAATCATCAAACTCGAGCGTACAAAAAATTGCATCTGATAAAAAAAATGTTTCTTCAACATAAATTTAATTCAATGATTGATCCTCTATAATTACTTAGATAAAAAATAAGAACATTAATTCAGCCATGCTGTGACATTCTATTTGATCTCTTATATTTACAATACTTAGGTGTGCTCATCCATGCAAAACAGTTGCCGATGTTGCACATGCTCACTCTCCCCTTATCGCTTTCCAGTTTCCCCCTGCCAACTGTAATGAACATCCTTAATCGCGCAGTACTATGGTCTGAATTCATAGGACATTAGTTTTGCTTATTAAACGTTTAAGCTGTAATTTTCAACACAGAAAATAACTAACGAAAAATGACTGGATTCTTTCTACTTCTGCTTAAAGTTTTAAAAAATTTCTATTTTCATCTTCCAAATTAGAAAAAAAGTTTATCGTAATTAGGACAAATTATATGTAACGTTGAATTTACACCTAAAAATAGTTAGTTTCATGCATGCATACATCAATACTCGTTTTTAACATAATTTTTTTGTTGAAAAAATGTGCAGTGAGCAAGGAGGAATCTCTCCTTGTATGCCAGTTCCTCCATCTTGAGCCAAATGTTAATTTTTTTCTCCTAAGATACGGTGAACAAAAATATAAAAAATCGGTAATTTTCTGTGAAATTCTTTAAAAAAAATGAAAGCGTCTGGCACCATGGGGGCCCATAGTACTTTGGGCCCAAAGTTGGCTGAAACCGGTTTTGTAAGCTGTATAAAGTAATAGTGCCATAAATTGAGAAAAACATTTTTGTTAAAAGTTCTGGAATTGCTAAATACGGATTTAGAACAATTCACAAAAAAAAAAATTAACTATAAAAAACCGTTTATAATTTTTTTTTTTTCACACGCTTATATCTTTTTAAAAATAAAACATTTTTCAGCAAAACTTATTAAAAGTGTGGCTCTATCCTTGATAAAAAAAACAATTTGATTCAAATTATAGAATCTTACAACTTGTTGAAAAAATCAATTCATTTAAATAAGTAATTTTTTTAGAATCCTAATAGCTCATACATGCTTCCATATTAAGAGCTCATTTGTAATCTTTGAATATTCATCAAGTATTTCACTAATACTTTTACTTATTGCACGCTGTTTCAATTCACTGTAAATGTGACAAAATCGTTTAAAAAATCGGTTTTTAATGTGAGAACGGAAAAAATGATTTTTTTAAAGAAAAAAATATTTTTTTGGTGGTATTAACAAACGGCTGATATTTTCTTATTTTATTTGAGATTATTCCAATCTACAACAATTTGGAAACAAGATAATTTCTTGTACAATATACAATGGTGTCTTCTTTTGATTTTAAGGGCTGAAATTTACAGAATTTGCATATTAATACTTATTTTTTACATAAAAACACATTACAAATACTTTTTGGACATCTAAGCTTCTGAAATTCAATGTCAAGTGGAGCACAACCTGGGAACATTCCGTTGTTGGCAGTCAATAGTGATAAATATCCGTATAGAACATTCTTATAAACGTATTAAAGTACACTATATAATTTTTTGCACAAGAACAAAATGTCATTTTTTTCTTCCTTTCAACTAGTGAAAATCACCCTTTTATCAATTGTTTAGAATTTTGAGAATTTTATCCTTAAAAACTATAAAAGTTAGAGAACAATATTTATGAAAAAATTTTGTTTATTTAATAATAAAAAATAAAAAAGTTTCTCTTAACAAAAAAAAACTCATGTTCATAATTTGTTTAAATAACAGTACTTTCAATAATATCTGACCAAATTTGTGGGTGTCAAGAATCACGTTTGTAACAACAAAGAAAAAAAACTGGTACGTATAATTATTCTCGGTTCATGGGTTCATTACTACATCAGCACTTTCTAAGTGGAGTTGCCGAGGACACCAAATTGGATCCCCCCCCACCCTCATCTTTGTACTGCCAACAAAGGAGTTGGCCCAGGATATGTTCTGCTTGCCACTAAATTTCGACAGCTAAGAGATGAAATATGTAAAAAAATAGTACGGAACTACAATTTCCGTAATTTTGAGCTGTTAATAGTAAAAGAGGGCGTCACTGTATTAAAAAAAAAAATATATATATATCTAGGCTCTTAGTGGCTGTAGCTTAAATAAAAAAAATTAAATATTAGCTTGTTGATGCTGCTAACAAAAAAGGAAAAAAAAATTTTTTTTCCTCTAAAAAAAAATAATTTTTTTCGTTATGTAAAAAAGATTGTTTAACTATTTTTTCGCATATCAGTGATCACATGATCTGGTGGTATTACTGTAATAGGACGGTTGCAATACAAGTTATTCCAAGTCACATAAAGTATCGCTATACTGTCACTCTTTCTTTCAATTCTGGGTATTAGTGGAGGAGTGACAATTATATAAGTATAGCATGTGAATTTAGTGAAACCTGCAAGTTATTTCAGCAAGACAGGTTTCCCAATTCTAAACGATTTAAACAGTTTTCCTAGCATTGTTGAAAAATTCGCATTCGAATACTTTTTTACATTTTGTAAAATTATATCGTGGGTCACTATTTTGTATTAATTGTTTTAGGTTGCTTTTATAGTGTGGGTAATTAGGAGTCGTCGTACAACTAAGGCGTACAACGCTGTATGGCCAGCCTTGAAGGAACTTTTCCCTTCCTTTGCGCCGAAACTTGTGATGTGTGATTACGAAAAAGGGCTTATGCGATCCTTGCGCGAGTCCTTCCCTGGAATAACGGTGAAGGGTTGTTTTTTTCACATTTCACAAGTCAGTAGAATGTGAAATTTCATATACTTAAATGGTCATGTCATACTGTCTTTAATGATATAAGTTACCATATATGTGACACGCAAGTGTCACGTGATAAACTCAAGTTATCATTGTGATCGTTCATAATCAAAATGTTTGGCGTGATAGTCGATAACGACGAGACGTTGACTTTAAGATTACACGTAGACACGTTAACCCTTAATATTTTTTAGCTCTATTCTTTCATCGTCTTAAATTCAACCTCTCGTCGTTATCGACTGTTGCGCGGCACTTGTGTTTTATGTCTATGCGAATAGCCTCAAAGTATTTGCTGAACTTGGCCCACACATAAACAGACAGTAAACATTATGGTTTACACTGTTGTTTCTTCGAATACCAAAAATACTTTCTTCATGTTTTAGGCTGTATTGCGCAAAGCGAAATCCAAAAAGTATGGCCAGAACAATCGTCAGAACAATAAGAAAAACGATCCTAAGGGGCATGAAGTTATAGAACAACTACTGGTTTTACCATTTCTTCCAGCAGACAAAATTAAAGAGGGCTTAACTTTTGTGCCAAATTTTGTGAAACAAGAATTCGTCGATGATGAGCGCATAAAAAAAATGGTTGAGGTTTATTAAAATGTACTATGACGTAGAGTGGATGACCAAGGTGAAACCGCAAGTTTTTTCTGTGTACGAAATGGTAGATCGCACCAATAATTACCTCGAGACGTACCATCGCCTTCTGAACGAGTTGTTGGGCACAAAACCAAGTACTTTTAAGTTTTTAAGTACGTACTACTTTTATGTAAAACAAATAGGGGGATGTAAAGGCAGATTTTGAATTCAAATTTGGTGCCATCACCTTCCGTTGATAACTACTCTTTATTGTATAGTTTCTTTAAAAACGAATATTAAATCAGCAAAATCCAAGATTGCTTGTACTAGATAACAGCATGATTTATTACTGTACAAAGTTTGTAGTTGATATGTGGAGGAAAACTCGAATAATTCTTGCACAGCCCCTTGTTTTTGTTTCGGTGCAAGAATTTCCTAAGTTGTCGTTTATATATCAATACCAAACTCTGTATAATAATAATAATGCTTTTGTCTAGTGCAAGCAATCTTGGGTTTTGCTGATGTTGCATGCGTATTAAAATAAATCATAAATCAGTGTTTAGCTACCAACGGAGTCTGTTGGCGCTAAATTTATGTTCAAAATGCACCTTTTAATCCCCTTGAAATCATTTTTCTGATTCTGTCTTAGACTTGTGATAAATATTTTGTAATCAAAGTCATGTGACATTACTTTAATACGGATGCTTAACTGTAATGTTTGAATTATTGATTGTCTTTTTTCAGTATGTCTATTACACATAAAGGAGAAGTCTACGTTGGATCTTGAAAGAGCAAAAAAAAAGTTAAAACTACAGTGGGACCAAAGCCAGCTCAGCGCCTTCACGATGAAGCTATCAGTAAAGCCTGGGCATCATTGCGTTCGGATCCTCCATGGTCTGTCGGCAAATTCATAAGAAATCTCGCAGGCTATGAAGATGATACTTTAATACGACACATCGAGTTGTGTAAGTAATGTATATCAGTTACGATGCGATTCTTGATAACACGTTTCTGGACTAATTATTTTCTTGTCAGCACTCAACAGTTAAAGTTATATGTATTTGTCAGCGGCGTTAGTTGGAAGCAGCCAATAAAGCTCAGACTTACTGTCTCATATTTGAAAAGGGACACATCCCACAAAATAAAAAAGGAATTTCAGAAAAAATTTTTTTTTTGAAAACGAAACGGATTCAATTGCAATTGTTTTTTACTTCTTCTTATTTATCAATTTGTATAAACAGTAATATTAAAAGTACCAGTACCAAATAACATGATAAAAAAAAATCCATTTTTAAAGTAACAAACAATACATTAAAATTCTTTCAAGTGTGTCAGATGTAGTCTCAAACTAGCCTACAGCTGAGCTCAGTAAAATAGTGTGTAACGGTCGATACCATTATTGTGAATGAACGCGTAAAAAAAGTGTATCACCTTTCTATCTCTTTCTTTCTGACGTTGTTTCTAATGCAAACTAAGTTATCTGATTAGTCCGGTTAGTATGATACTGATATTGGAACCGCAATTTGTTGTAGAATCCTCGGGTCGGGGAGAACGCTTGAGCCCCCTGCTGAAACTCTGTTGTAATTTAGTATCCAAGTGGATATGAAATGCATGGCTCCCCCTGCAGAGAACCAGTCCCGCTGTTACTGACTAGTGTGATTTGTAAGATAACGCAGGAATCTGTAATAAAAGTAAATAGTAAGTTCTAAACTGTAACTCTGCAGGCGAACCATTGAACGAGGAGAACGATTTATTAGTCTGCGAAATCGTCGATTTTGATACTGAGGACGTCGTAATGGACTTTCTTGATTTCCCATATGATCCAGACGTTTTTGATGGAGTGGCAAAATCGTCACCTGAGTCAAAAATAACTAGTCAGCACGCATATCACTTAGAAAAAGACGTAAGTGTGTATATTTTTTCCAAATGGAACTCAAGAGGTAAATTGTATCATACCACAATATCAATAATAACTGTAAAAAAAAGACTTATCAATAAATCTAGACTCTGCCCTGCTTTGTATAATAATATTCTGAAATGTATGTATGTGTGTGTAAGCATATTTTTGATTTCATAGAAATTTGTGCCGCTAATGAGGTTGTTGGTTCTAAAGGCCTCATTTAATTATTTCAATTAGAATATGTTCTGAAATAGTGCAAACTAATTTTTTCTTAATACGTTTTTAAAAAGCTCTAAATAATTTCTTGAGTAGCTTAGTAATGTAAATAAAGGGCCAAAAACTGTTACCGTAATGCAAAGCATTAAAAAATTGTAATCATAGCGGCTTATGCTGTGTTTTTAATATTTTGTAACTGCTGTATGTAGCTGAGGTGTCGCGTAGAGTTCCGTGTATTTTTAAGTGTGAGAAATGTTTTTTTGGATAAATCAAAGCATGTGTAATTTCTGAAGTCTACTTTTAACACTTTCAAATGGCTCTTAATACTTAATTTTTTAAATCTCAAAATACAACCGGAAGTGATCCTTTTTTCGTGAGATCCGCCATACATGTTTACACACACATAAATATGAACATATATAATACACAGTTTACTTTATGAAATACTAACTTTTACCCGTAGCATCCAGTTATTTTAAGCAAATAAGTTGCCACGCACTCGGGGAATGGTGCAGACTGCTATTTAAAGTGTTAAGCGACTAGTAGCGCCACCCTGAGGGTTCGATTTGGAACTAAATGCTTCTCTAAAGTATGCGTTCAAATCGTCGCGGTAGTACTGATGAGTTTTTATTTTTTTAATCATATTTCAGTGGGCTTCAAACACAAACATACTAATTTTACTTCTTTGGATGATTGTGCCTCGATAGCACAGTAAAAAATAAGGTTGGCGTTGGCCACATTTTCACCTTCCACGTATTTGCGTGAGCCTTCACCCACATAATCCGTTAAATCGGTTAAGGAAATAAAAAAACTTATTTTCTACATCGTTGCTACCGCGACAATTTGAACGCATACTTTGGGGAAACACATAGTTCCAAATCGAACCCTCAGGGCGGCGTTACTAGTCGCTTAACACTTCGAATACAAATGGCTGTATTGAAGACGGGCAAAGTACTGAAGTTAAAGTAAATGTCGTTCAAAGTATTAACCACCAAGAAGAAAAAGCGAAGCAAAAGACTGTCCAGAAGCGTAGATCAAAGAGAAAAGTGACCCATGAACATATCACGCCAAGTTTAAAAAGAGTAAGAAAACCGAAGCGTGACGAAAATTTTCTGTATTCATGAAGGGGTGATTAATAAGACCTCAGGATTGATTGTGCTTCAAAAGTAGTATTTAATAAGTTTAAGGCAAATATTCACAAATGGTACTAAACAGAAAAACGGTAGAAAGTCCTTTAAGTGCCACTGAGTTTCTATTTTTCTCGCGATTTCGGAATATCGATTGGTCTTAAAAAACAGAAATGTATTAGATAATAATGCTATAAAACTACATTCGTATGTGTGTTCTAACATTTATATAAATATAAAAAGTAGATATATTAAAAAGCATTGCTATTTAATATTGCAAGGCAAAATGAATGCAGTAATGTATAATTTCCAAACATTTGTAACTTATTTTTACGAGAAGCGTTACAAAAAATCTTTTAATTAATGCAAAACCGGTATGATAGTTGAAGTAGAGTGTAAGCTGGTAATACGCAACTTAAGTTTTGAGAAAATTGTTTTGTGAATGCAGTGGGCCCCACTTAAAATTTCAAGTTAGTTTATATATTGAAAAACCAATGACTATTCTACTTTGCAGTACAAATCTAATATGTATTTCTATTGGAAGTACGCTGAATTAACACAAGTGATTTTTTCTCAATATAGTGAACAACTGTATAATTATAACTTGAATATTATATCAGCTCCATAAATACGTATACTAAAAGTTTCGTTAACTTGACATCAGTATTATGTTTAAAACCAAAACGTTCTTAATAATATTTAAAAAATAAAGCTAAAATTTTTAATTAAATTTAATTTAATTTAATTAGAGCTTGTTGCTTAACTTGAAGAAACGTGTACTAAGGTTTGTTACAAAGTGTTAAGAGCTAAAATTCAGGCATCTATATTCGTAATATTATAATATGATATTAATGGTGTTGTCAGTGTCACCGTATTTGGTTAAATTTTCTGTACTACCAAAAATACTCCAAAGACAAAACATTAAGCTGGAATTATTAAAAAATTCTTAATGTTAGCGTAAAACTAGCCCAAGATAAATGGACAAAATAGTTAGAGCAATTAAATTTAACCGTAAAACGAAAAATAAAAAATTAAGTTCCGTAACAAAGTCTAACAGTAGCAAAATTAATTAATCGAAAAAAAAATTTTTTTTTTAACATTTGTGCGTATCATAAAACAAAAAATAATATGTATTTCTTGATACTATAGTTTGTATTTGTGTATCTTCTATTATTGTGATGAAAGTGACAGAAGCCAATGGTTTTTTTAAGGAATTTATTATATATGTTTAATCTATCAGTATGGAATGCAAAGTATTTGTGGCGAAGGCGTTACATAAGTCAAGATAATTGATGTCAAAATGTACGAAAACCAACGTATTATTATATTGTTTTCCATTTAAATTATTCTCTCTATTAAAAATGTTATTCTTAAAATTGTAAAAAATGATTAAAATGTTACTAAGAGAAAGAACCTATTGCATGTACAATTTAAGATATATATTTCATAGAAGCAAGAAATGAAAATTATTGTTGTAATCCGATAACTAATTAAAATATGTATAAGATTTAATTTAGTGCAAATCGTTTAAATTATGTAATACAGATCAATAATTGCTAATTTTTTAAATGATAATAGTTATCTTAATTCAAGTTAAGACATCTAATAACAAGTACTAATTGTTTATAAAAAAACTTGTAATTTTCTACGAATTGCATTTATAACGTAAAGTTGTAAAAATTAATTTTAAGTTTACATATATTTTCTTATCACTTTGTTACTACTTCATTAATAAATACATTACAATCGTTGCAAAAGATCAATATCATCGTTAAATAGATGACCCTACTCAACTTCATTTAACAACAGACCAGCCGTATCTAAACCCACCCTGACTTTATTTAGAGTGGACTCAATGGAGATAAAAACTCTAGACTCTTATATGGCCTGACATGTCCTTAACATTTCTTATGCGTTACTTAGACTTATAAATTTATTTCCGTGCATTAAAACTCCATAAATTATTCAAATGTTTTAGGAGTACAATGGTCACGTGACTATCACCTCTAACAACTCTAGAGATATGAAGTGCAATAAAAGAGAGCTGATATAATGTTCAAATAGCCTCTAATCATTTTTTGAAGTCCTTAGTTCGTATTTGTGCCGGGATGGAGACCTTTGTAAGATTTCCAGACTCTGAGACTTGTAATAAATTAACTGATATGTTTAAACAGCTTCTAATTTTTTTTTTTAAGTCCTCCCTACTAATTTAAATCACGTGATTCCTCACGTGATCTTTCACGTGACATCTCACGTGATTTTTCACGTCAAAAAGTCACATGACAAAAAACGTCTTGGAAAAAACATTTTTTTTTTCGATAATAAATAAAGGTCATTTAGAGAATTTAATGACGTTTAAACAAGGTGAAAAGGAAGCATTTTTTTGTTAAGTACTTGCAAAAAATACTAGTAATACTTGTTAAAAAAAAAAAACAAGTCCCACGAGCAGAAAAAATTACAGGTCTCATCGAAAAAATGCTCTTTTTTTAATATTATAAAGGTTACTAAGAGCATTCAGAGACGTTTAAAAAATGTTAAAAAGAAACATTTTTTCTTTTTAGTACTCGCGAAAAATACAAGTCCAGCTTGTTGAAAAAAAATACAAGTCCCACGAGCTGAAAAAATTACAAGTCTTATTAAAAAAAATGCTTTTTTTTATATTAAATAAAGGTCATCAGGAGCATTCAGAGACATTTGAACAAGGTAATAAAGGACATTTTTTCCTATGAAGTACTCGTCAAATATACAAGTACTGCTTTTTGAAAAAAAATACTAGTCCCACGAGCGGAAAAAATTACAAGTCTTAGAAAAAAAAAGAGCTTTTTCCGATGATAAATATAGGTCATTTAGAACATTTAATGACACTTAAACAAGGTGAAACAGGAGATTTTTTCCTATCAAGTACTCGCAAGAAATACAAGTACTGCTTTTTGAAAAAAATACAAGTCCTACGAGCAGAAATAATTACAAGTCTCAATGAAAAGAATGCTTTTTTTTATATTATCAAGGTAATTAAGAGCATTTAGAGACGTTTTAACAAGGTAAAAAAAGACATTTTTTTCTATCAAGTACTTGCAAAAAATACAAGTCATGCTTGTAGAAAAAAAATACAAGTCCCACGAGCGGAAAAAATTACAAGTCTCAACGAAAAAAGTGCTTTTTTCAATATTCAAAAGAGGTTATTTAGATTATTGAGAGATGTTTAAACGAGGATAAAAAAGGTCATTTTTTTCCAATTAAGTTCTTGCAAAAAATACAAGTCCTGTTTTTTAAAAAAAAATACAAGGCCTACGAGCGGAACAAATAAAATGTCTTAACTTAAATGTCTTGTTTCTATCATTATAAATGTACTTTATTTGGGTCATTTAAAGATGTATGAACAAGATAAGGACGGTTTTTTTTTTCTTATAAAATACGATGCTTAAGGTTAATAAGAATACAAAGAAATTTTTTTTTAATGAATAAGCAAATTATTCGTCGTGGAGGCAGGAAGTTGATTTATTCTAGTATACTAATTTTTTTATTATTTTATACTACACAATATTGATATTTTACCGATGGGTTTTTTTATGACTATACAACAGTTTAATTATGCAATAAGTTGGGTGTTGGGCTAAGATACGACGTATCTTGGAAATCCATACGAATACAAATTTTGTCTATCATTTCCGTCTTTACAAAATGGGTTTTACTTCAACTTTTTAAATTTTTCTTTTTATTTTATACAAGCTATGACTATCTTCTGTGTGAATCAAATTACACATTACTTTTTCTTGTTTTGTTTCATCATTAACTATAAATTTTATAATTCAAATAAATACTTCATTTGTTAATTTGACATATGAATTATTCAATCGTTTTTTTTGCTTCGTACATTATTTAAATAAGCAGCGGTCTTTTATGATTTTTTAAAAATATTTTGCCTTAGATGATAAATTTAATATATTCTTAACTTTTTTGTCAACGTCTTCTTCTTGACCAAAATATATTATATGTCTAGTTCTGCTGATACTTTTGACTTTTGTTATGAGAATATCATTACAATAACTCAATATTTCAGACGATGCGAATTAACTGACATGCTTTTCTACATTCAGAAGGTTATGACTGATATTAAGGAATCTTACTATTTGTAGAGGAACCCCTTTTGAGCACTTTATTGATCTTTACAAGTCCTAACTACCGGACTCAAAACAAAGAGTTGAATTTGTCTAGAGAGGTCCCCAATTCAATACACATTCACATAAATGTAGTAGCTGATGTACATTGAATGTCATCATGCAAATATTATATTATCCCTAAATTTTATATACAAACATATGTAACATTTCGTCAGTATGATTCAATTCCGTATTTGTTATACGATCTCTTAACAATATATGTAGACTCTCTACAAACAGTAACGAATGATCAAAATGATCTTTACTAATTATTGATGAGAACACTAGCACACTGTAGTGTAGAATAACATGCTCCGTTATCTACGAATGAAATAATCGTTGGAATTGCTGGGAAGCAGCAAATTTCTCCATTATTTCATCCAATACTTTTATTTGTTTATTATTCAAAGAACTTAAGAAATAGGAAGTAAATTGTTTTTCTACGCCCTCTAAGCATGCATGTAAAGAATCAGGAACAAAACCAAAAACAAGATTAAAACTTTATAAATAAATTAGCGGTGATGGACTTATGACGCCGTAATTTTCACCACTTGTATTTCTAAGCATTAATTTCATCATGTCATCGTGATTCCTTGGATTTGGAGCAGGAATCAGATACTGATATCTCATGCTTCCTTCTGCGTACTGTCCTGGATGCAAACACCAATTACAACCATATTGACCATTGAATTGCTTTATACCCTGAAAAGGTGCACGAGCTACAGCATCTGCACAACATGACAATACGTGTAATTTAACAAAACGTTGCTCTCCTTTGATAGAGCATGGGATACTTTGATGTTGTAACTTATTAACCAAGTCTACGGAAGTTTCCACAAACACGCTCATATCTGGCTTTTTTTTATTAAAAAATAAACCACACGTTATTAATCTATTTATGCGTTCTTGTTGCGGAAGTTCATTACATTTTAGAAATAAAGGCCAAATACTATACTTGGACAATTTAAATACTAGAGCTCCATCTGTATTTATTACTGCACTTACGTAACAATGTTTTTCATTACTTGATAATGATCTAACAAATTTGCGGTACTCTTTTTCATCGTAAATATCTTCAATTACTCCTGTTTGATGAACCCGATCCCGAAGAACATAGTCATAATGTGCGCTGTAGATGTTTAATAAATCTGATATCTCAGTAGATGGATCATTTAAAACAAAAAAACTAGAGTTACTTGGATCAGTTACATTGACATCATTACGACAAACTGGACATTTTTTTACACATTTAATGTCTTTAAATTCTCCAATATACGCGGAGCATTCATCACACACAGCATGAAATTCAACCCCCTTTTTTGAATTCAATAATTTCTCGTAAATATAGCTCGAATTTGGTAAAATTTATGTTCTGAACATATAATTTATAAGTTTGAAAAGATAATTCATAGCAGTTACCGATAAATGGTTGGTCATGCTGAATTTCAAAACCATTAAGAAAATTTCCCCTCTACTTTTATCAATTACATTAGTAACACGTTCGGAAAACAAATTACTGCTCATGAAGTCGTTTAGGCTTTTATGTCGCAGATGTGACATGAAATCTGAGTCTGTACAACCGATACTGCTCATTAGGTATTCGGCCCAATCTTGATGCACTGCCTCCTCTAATGGCGACATTTTCTGTAATTCAAAGTACTTATAATTATAAAACAAATTATTCGTGTTGCAACTACACAACAATTTATATTTTAACGAGATTTCATGGCTGACACTGTGTACTTTATTTTTAACTAGGCTAACGTATAACCTATAGGGATGGCGACCTAGCAAGCTTGGCTGAGATAACGCCAGGGAGCCAAGATTCCAGCCAATCAGCGTTGGTTTAAAAAATCTCTTACGGTTGTTAGTTCATGACTGTTCGCATGCAGCGACGTGTTGTGGTTTCATTTGGAAGTAACAAACTGGTATTCTCAATTGAAAGAGTTGTAGCTTTCGCATGAAACCGCAATACGTCGCTGCATGTGAACAGTCATGAACTAACAAGCGTAGGAGATTTGTAAAACCAACGCTGCAGCCAATAAGGTTGAAGAAGAAAAATCATACATTTTGTATATCTATATACATGATTTTCATCTTCTGCTAACTGCAGACAGTAAATATCATGTATATAGATATACAGATTGTATGATTTTTCTTCTTCAACCTTATTGGCTCCCCGGTGCCATCTGAGCCAAGCCAGAGATTAGTAAGGAGATTACTGACTGCCATGCTACGGAGTGTGCCCACTTTTTTCCACTGGTTTAAGCGCCTCGTCTCGGCCAAGCGGCCGAACCAGGTGCACTTTTTTTTTTTAATGAGAAGCATGGTAGGGGTATGCGTCATTGTTTTGAAAATAATTTACTGAATAAACTTTAAAATAAACACAGAGTTCTGAAATCACATTGTATCAAAAAATTGATATTTTTCTCCACTTGTTAATCAAAGTCTTGCTTTGTCATTCCTTGATAAAAATTTTGGTAGAAAAAATTCATAACTTATTTACAAATATACTAAACACCATTTTCTTACTTACCTACACTTCAGAGAATATCTCTACTTTTTTTGGTCCAAATAAGAGTACAATCAACAGCGTCCGTCTACTGCAAATTACTAAATGTTGAAATTTTAATCAGTAAATGGATTGAATAAACAATATAGAAACAGTTTTGTAAAAATTTTTTAACTGCTTCCAAATCCTTCATAAGGCCATTTAAAAAAACAATTTGTTCTTTCTGATTTTAAGGTGGCAACATATTTATTTTTATAATGAGCGCTCTATACATATATATCGCAAGAACTCCCCGTTACCTGGTAATTGGTGCTTCGGTTATTAATTAATGCTTGGTTAATTAAATCATTGGCCAGTAAGCACTCAGTGATTGACGACAATGTTATAAATCAATGATTCAGTAATTGATCTATAAAAGAGTAGCTCTTAATAATGATAGCTAGCTAAAAAAAAGCACAGCTTTAACTGAGAAATAGAAAATCTATCTCGACCTATTGTTTCTCATTTGTGTTCAGATTCATATTCCATAATTTTAAAGCTACTTAATTTTGACACTAAAAAAAATTTTTTTTTCTAAAATTAAAATTTTTTGTCTAAAATTGAGATTTTATAATTAAAATTCAAATTGCACATTAAACTTACATAAATTTATATAGCTGCCACATCTAAAAATTTTTTCATCAAAAGGCAGAAAATAAATGTTCAGGGAGCTTTGTGCTAAGTAATTGCGAGTGGTATTTTTGTCAATAAGTATTTTAAATAAGTTTATGTATAACTCCAGAGTTCTTTTTAAACCCGAAGATTATAACAATTGTATATTGTTCTTGTTCGGAACAACTTAGTCACTTCTAGAGGAAAAGAAAAAAAAACAAAAAAAAAAAATTCTTTAGGTTGTACTTTGCTGGTGATTATCATTTTTAATATAATCGTAATCAAAGTAGAAGTTATCTTCTGCCTTTGGCTTTTTTTCTTTCGTAAATAGGATTTTCATAATTTCACGGGAGTTTTTAAAATGTATCATTTTTATTCATATCCTTCAAAGTTATTTTAGTATTATAAAATCTGGAACGGCCTTGCTAACATGAAGTATCAAAGTAACAAGTTAGTTTATATCAAATAAAAAAAATTAAAAAAAAGTCTAAAAATCAGAAGTCTGTGCATATAATAATGATTTCACGATTCCACGATTTAATTGATAAGATTGATAGATAATATTAAAGCAAGAGCAAAAGCAAAAGTCAGTAAAATATACAGCATATATATACTCGGTTGCAGTCAAAAAAAAAAAAAATTGTGTCGTCACTCGCTTTGGCTGTGCGCTCAGCTATATAGCTATACTGCTATAGAGTCGACATTTCCACTACTCTCCTCGTAGGCTCACATTCGGTATACCCCTTCCACGTGTCTCTAAAATGTGCGCCTATATGCCCATTTCCACGCAAATCCACCCCTCTCCTCGTAGACGCATACCCCTACCATGCTTCTCAAATAAAAAAAAAATGTGCGCCTGGTTCGGCCGCTTGGCCGTGACGAAGCGCTCAAACCAGTGGTTAAAAGTGGGCCCACTCCGTAGCATGGCAGTCAGCAATCTTCCTACTAATCTCTGGCCAAGCTTGCTAGGTCGCCATCCCCATACATTTGAGCGCCTACGTTCAGTAATGAAGGCTTACCGTAAAACAACTATGTAGGTATTGAGATCGGAACTCAGCTCACAGCACCACCTGCAGGCTGATATTGTTCAATAGGAAAGTCGGCTTTTTCAAAAAGTAAATTGTGTAAATAACACTATGATATTATTGATGTCTTGCTATTAAATTGAAATTAAATAGTATTCATTTAAGATGATGGTTGAATGAAAGTTCTTGAAAATGAGTGAACAACAAAAAAAATCTGTGTTGTCTCTTGAGAATGCTCGCAGATTTATCGCTGTGTCAACAGTCACACTAATAGCCCATATATACAATTAAAATTTATCTTTTGATGATTCCCCTGGGTCATAAAAAGTATACATTCACGTGTTTCAAGTGTAAAAAATTCAAAATGTGGTTAACGTAATCATTGATTATAATACACATCTATAATAATCATTTTTTTCAATAATTTCAGTTAATAAGCAATTAATAGTTTTATATACGTATTAAATTATCAAATTGGCATTTCTTTCATTGCCTCGAAAGCTTTTTTAAATATCGCAGGCAATAATTTCGTTGCGATACCAAAAAAAAAAAAAAGGAGGTATTAACAAATGAAAGTTTCTTGGGCTTTCTTGACAATTGAGGTTAATTTGTGGACAAAATTAGTTAATTATAAATGTAAATAAATGCTGATTTTAATATTTTGTTGTACAAGATCGCAAAGTAGCCCCGAATCGATGGCACTTGTGTGCCAAACACTGTTTGTCTTCCAGAGGGCAGTTCCAAACCTCACAAACGCTGTAGGTGAAAAAATATAATTTTTAAGGATTGGGTGTGTTCTCGCTTGGAAAATAATGTTCGGCACACAAGTGCCATCTATCCAGGGATACCTTACGGTCCGCAAAATAACCCTGGAGGCGATGGCACTTTAGTAACGAAAACTACCATTTTCAATAAATCATTGTTTTATATATTTCAAAGCTTTTAAATAAATAATATCACATCTTATAGCTATTATAACATAAGATAAGATTGTAAAATAATAATTAAACTTGCGTGCAATAAATTAGCTCGAAATACGCACCACAGTTTGATACGAAATTCCTTTTTCCGAAACCAAAGGTAAGGAAATATCAATAAAAGATGTAACCTTAGAACTTTCAGTGTTACACGCGGTGCATCTGCTGTATTAAATTGTAACTCCCATAAAATGTAATTAAAAAATCTAAGCATAAATTTTAAAAGTTACCTAATACGTCACATTTTCGAAAAGCATTACTATATCAAGAAATGATATGACTTGACGTAAAAAATTCTCGTAAAGATGTTGTCCTATGAATAAATTGTTATATATAGATATAACAGTATCAAAATATCGTATGCGCATGATAAATGAGTGATTCAATATTTAATTTTTATGTATAAAGCTCAAATTAAAAAAAAAAACCACATATCTATATTATATAATTGTAGGAAAACGCGCTTAAGTGCTGGTCGTGTCATGAAATATTTAATAAGTTTTGTGGTAAATGTCAAGAAAAAAGATTTGCTGTTCGAGGTGTCAAGTTTTTTAGATTACCTATAGTTCTTACGATACATTTGAAACGTTTTGACTTTGTAGATAATCATGCAAAAAAACTGCATAATCGGTACATTAAAATTGTTTACATATTTATTCGCACATCATATTCTGTTATAATTATAAATAATTTTAATTATGAATACACTATGACACACAACTTTTTTTCAGTATAACATTTAAAAAGCAATTCAATGTTGCACCTCTACTGGATTTATCACCAATGGAAGACCGTGAGTAACTTTTTTTTCAAAAACATTGTAACGAATAAAAAACATACATAGCTACAATTTCTGATTGTTCATGCTTGATTCATGTTTAAAAATATGATTATCATGTCGCGTGGAAGCGTAACAAAGTAATTTTAGATAAACCTCTGTCATATTACCTGTATGTGTGAATGTGAAAAGTCAATATACATGATACAAATAATTGCGCTGTTTGTGTTCCAATCAAAAAAATCTCAAAAAAAATAATAATAATCGAAGTCATTTTAGAGGTCAAATTTAAGAAAAACCGATCTAAATGTCTTTTTTATCCAGTGTTGCTTTTAGTGTTTGCACCTTTTCACCCTTGCCGTGTAAACATAAAGCTTGTACATCCCAAGTACGAAAATAAGTCTATAACCTTAGAGTATTGTTGATCTATCACCACCAACATTGCAACCAAATCCCTAAATTAACAATCCAAGAAGTGTGAATACACTTTGGCTCTGAAATTCAATTAAAAACTAGTGCATCGTATATAAGACCTTTAAAAAAATTCTAAGTGGACTAATGCAACTATATAATAATAGAATTTTAAACTACACTATAGAAGTAAACAATTGGCATCGCCGTTATCAGCCAAGTTCGAAACTCTAAAGTTACGAAGGGTTTGAATTTTCATAGTATATGCAGGTAAAAGTTTCCGTACTTTTTGCCATCCTTCATTCCATGACTCGTATAATTATTGAAAGTATGAAATGTGCATTTTTTTGAAGCATATATCGGTACAGACATTTTAATCCGCAAAGAAAAATCTATATTTCTACGACCTTTACAATCTTTTCAAAGCTTGAAATGTCTTTTCCTTACATCTCAATTACAAAAGTATCTCCTTCTCGCTCTTTAGGGCAACGGATACGACCAAACATTTTTTGCATTACTGTCTTGTTGAAACATCATACACGTGTCTCGGCATTTATACCGAAAGGCCTTTTTTGTAAGATCCATCTATTAAAGGTAATACTGCGTCAAACGTTAGTAGCAAAGTGGTACACTATTTTGAAAGGTCATAATGAGGCTTCAATGAAAGCTGGGATCAAGTCCTATAGAGTAAAAAAAAGGTTACACCAAAATTAGTACCACCAATTGAAAGAGATAACGGTTTAAAGCGAAATATCTTATTTTCAGCAAATATCCGCAATATCTCATTTTTAGCAATTTTCATTTCTCTGCTTTCAACCACTGCAGGCCGATAGAATTAGTTCCTAAGAAGGCTGATCTTATGTGAGTTTTTTAATGAGATATTCTTAAAAAAAAAAATTCGTAAAAAAGTCGCATTTTTTTTAAAGACCATTTTGCTGATGAAAAATTGTAAAAATCGTTATGCCATTGAAAAATTCATAAACTAGACGTAACAACGAAAAAAATTAGCTCCCGCCAGAACTTGTCAGATGACAATAACCAGATTAGATTGAATTAAACATTTGACATCTTCTTAATCAATAAATGCATTTTCTCAAAAAGTTGAAAATATGTTTTAACGAAAAAATTTGAGTAGTTTCATATTTACGGAAGACACATTTTCACTGAATTTCAGAGCTAAAAAAATTAATGAAATTTTCGATATTTTCGACGTTATATGCCGATTATTTTAAACAATTATGAATTGATTTTAAAAATTCTGGTCCTATAATGTTTGTTTAAATAATACCTATAAATAGCAATCACAAAATATGGCTTCTGTTTATTGCCTTAAAGATATAATTAAAACACACGATTTTCAGCATTTTTGCATAAAATGGTTAGTAAAAAAATGATACCCGCCTTTTGAATGGGCGCTTTTTTGAAGATGTGTTCCTTACCATCCAATACTTCAAACAAATCATGTGAGATACTGTAGGAATTTCATCCAAGATCAGCCTTCTTAGGAACTAATTCTATCGGCCTGCAGTGGTTGAAAGCAGAGAAATGAAAATCGCTAAAAATGAGATATTGCGGATATTTGCTGAAAATAAGATATTTCGCTTTAAACTGTGATCTCTTTCGATTGGCCGTACTAATTTTGGTATAACCTATTTTTTACTCGATAGGGCTTGATCCCAGCTTTCATTGAAGCTAGGTAAAAACACTCCAACTATGCAAGTAGCTTACCTATGTATACTAGAAGCAGACGTAGTTTTTCGAAAAATTTATTACAATTTATTTTTACAAAATGTCTTGCTTCTTTTGACAAAATGAGCTTGTGTAGTAAAACCGCTTTGAACACTTATTGAGGATGATATTGAAGATAAAAATATCATGGAAAATAGTTGTTTTACTAACTTTTCAGTTGTATCTATTTTTTAAGTCGTTTTGGGTCAGGGTGTGCAAACCTACAGCGCGTGATAGAGCTGCGAAATAGAACGAGCTAATCAGAGCTATTGCGCACCTTTGTATTCTGCTCAGCCAAAGTTCGCCCCGTCCATATGGGTAGGAAAGAACGATGCACAACCCGTTTAAGCCCGAGAGTTGGCTTAAATGAGTTGCGCATCGGTCTTTCCTGCCCATATGAAAGGGGCCAACTTTGGCTGAGCAGAATAGAAAGGTGCGCAAGAGACTCAATTAGTGATCCTGAAGGGATCACTAGCTCTGATCGGCTCGTTCTATTGCATGGAGTCTATTTTGTAGCTCTATTTCGCACCGTGGAACTGCATCCATATGGCGGAATCACCCGTATACGTCTTTTGGAGTCGAATACGAGTTGCAGCCCTCTCTCCGCCACGCCCCACGCTTCAACTCAGCTCCCACTCAATCGAAGTAGTTAGTCGTCCTGTTTTACTTGATCTTAAACACATTAATGGGTTACCTTCCCCGATGGTTCCTAAGCTGCTTCTTGGCTTCTCCCCCCCCTCACGCTTTCCCTCAATATACGTACTTACCTGTCCATCATTACATGATTTTCTAATTCAATATATTTACATGCTGATATTGCAGCCAATAAGATTAACATTGAACAAATACAGAAAATTTAGTATAAATATAAAAATTGTATGGTTTGGTCACGTATTACACTCAACTATACCATAGCCCAATCGAATCCATGCACAGCTATCTTATCCTCTATAAATTAAATTTGTAGTACCAAGACGTATTGTTTTATCAAAGAGTAATATTTAAAAATAATTCAAACCGTTGACACTTATATACATAATATTAATGAAATAAATTATAATATTTTTTTGTTTAACCATTAACTAAGTATACAAATTCAAAGAATTAGCGTAATGTTTAATAATATAGTCATCGATGAAACAATAAACAATTAGACTGTATCGTGCAACATATCATTTCGGTCGATCAACCATAAAAATTTCATAATTTGTCTGATTTATATTTAGAATCTTTTAAACATGGGAACCAAAACGTTTATCAACTGTATTTCATCATAGTGCACAGTGGTAACGTAACAAGTGAACATAATTGAGGAGCTGGAAACGAAAAGGGCGCATAAGTTGAGAAACACGTAAAAGTATTGTCCAAGGAGTAAATTTTTCAAACTCACCATATCGATTTTTAAAAAATACTAGCTTGTATAGAATGAAAATCCACACCTTTTTCACATTTACAACTTTTTGAATCAAGTCGTACTTTTTTAAATAAGAAATAAAAACCGCATTTCTTGAAAACTCAAATTCAATCACTTTTAAAAACATAAATTGCTGTTTCTCAGTTAATTATGATCGAAATCGTTTGAAATTTAGTACGGGTACGTGAAATGCCTCAGCGCTGGCGATGAATTAATCAGATTTAGTTACATTTTTTTAAATTAATTAATATTTAATTAGAAGTAGGTAGTGCACGGATTACGAAGGTTGTCAACTTCAATGAAATAAAGTGTGCTGGAAAGTTTCAGCTTGACAAAACTTTCAGCGACAAAGTTGTTCCTCAATATTCGAAGAAGTTTTCCTAAAAGTTTCAAATCGATTTATCAAAAAACAGCCGAGATAGAGAACTTTTTGTAACAACGTGCACGGATGGTAGGCAATAAGCTGTCATCGGCATGCAGCAGACGGCCTAACCTGATGGTGTTGTTGAGCTGGGCGACCGCCGTGGCTCAGTTATTGTCAGCTGTGCACGTTCTATTTATACAAAGTTCTCTATCTCGGCTGTTTTTTGATAAATCGATTTGAAACTTTTAGGAAAACTTCTTCGAATATTGAGGAACAACTTTGTCGCTGAAAGTTTTGTCAAGCTGAAACTTTCCCGCACACTTTATTTCATTGAAGTTGACAACCTTCGTAATCCGTGCACTACCTACTTCTAATTAAATATTAATTAATTTAAAAAAATTTAACTAAATCTGATTAATTCATCGCCAGCGCTGAGGCATTTCACGTACCCGTACTAAATTTCAAACGATTTCGATCATAATTGACTGAGAAACAGCAATTTATGTTTTTAAAAGTGATTGAATTTGAGTTTTCAAGAAATGCGGTTTTTATTTCTTATTTAAAAAAGTACGACTTGATTCAAAAAGTTGTAAATGTAAAAAAGGTGTGGATTTTCATTCTATACAAGCTAGTATTTTTTAAAAATCGATATGGTGAGTTTGAAAAATTTACTCCTTGGACAATACTTTTACGTGTTTCTCAACTTATGCGCCCTTTTCGTTTCCAGCTCCTCAATTACACTCTTTCTTACGATTTTATATCAGGACGTTGGATAGAATTTAATGATGAAAGAGTATCGTTTGTAATAAATTTTTTTTTATTAGTATTCAAACACTTGATTTTTATACTTATGCATGTATTATAAAAAAAGTACCTTATAGTTTAATTTCATTGATACTAACTCGATGATAAAGCGTTATTCAATGTGTGTTAATGCATGTATGTATAAATAAATGTATAAATGTATGCTTGTGTGTATGTGAGGATTTAATTATTTCAAGTTTTTTTTTTTTAAGTGAACTGTTAACATTTTTTATTCAACGTAGGTATTTTTGTTTGAAAATCACGATATTTACGTAGCTGAAATGTATGGCAAAGTTTACGTATACTGTATAATCGTATCTTTCATTTCAGTTGTCAGAAATTTTCTCGTCGTGAAAATAATTCACATTATAGTAATCTAGTATTAATTAATATACATTTATTCTACTTGTACATGTACTTGCTATTAATTGAGCACTTTTGAAGTACAGTTACAGTTATAAGGTACTTTTGAATTACAGTTAAAGTTGTAAAGTACTTTTTTGTCGTACACGTTCTATTTTGATGTACATGCAAACGAAACATAAAAAACGTACCGTAAATGTGTTTGTTAAACAGGTTTCCGATGAATACATTACAAGAGCTTACGGTAACGACATTGATGTAAAAGATACGCGTAACAGCAAAGTAAGAAGTACAAATGCATACATGCTTTTCTACAGAAAAGTTTCCGATGATGAAAATTCACTCCTCACCTACGAAAAAATTGCTCCGATAAATGATAAGGTATGAGAAATGAGTTACGATTAGAAACAGGAACTACCAAAAAAATAGTAAAATGCTATACTACTATATATTTTAAGGTGGTTCATTAATGAACGTAGTCCCTATTTTTTAATTAGTTATGTAGTGTATTGTTGATATTTGATAAAATTAAGGTTGATCTCATATGAAACAGTGGTATTTTTTGTTTCACATAATAGTGCAGTTATAAGAATAACAAATTTTAGAAAAATAAACAAATTTGCTTTTTGATTCTAATTTTCATAGTTTGTGTTTTTCATCACAAGTAGGGCTATCACAAAATTCGTTAAATTTTCCTCTCGATCTCGTCTCAATAAATTGAGACAAGACCTTGATGAGACTGACTGAAGTTGAGACCAAAACGAGACAAGACAGTGAGCATCTCGTCGAGACTGAATTGTGCACAATGAAAATATTTCTCACCATACGAATTCTTTATTTCAACAGTTACTTAATAATTTCTTAAAGAATGAATATTAACAAACGTACAAAAATAAGCTTAATTATATATACATCATATCATGTATTTATCTTTTTAATATATTAGATTAAATGTTTACATGACACTTTCACTTTTAAGATCAGAGTTCATCAAAAAATGACTCACTACCTTTATGGGAACTACCTTTAACTTTGGAAAATCTAAATAGAAATGTAACCAGTCTCGCCGAGACTGACTTACTTCATGACGAAACGAAACGATATTTCAGACAGTTTTGTCTCGTCTCGTGGCAGCCCTAAATTGAACTGGCTTTATTTACCTGAAGATTACAAAAACATTTCAAAACTTCTTTATGTTACTATTTTGTAAACAAAAACGAGAAATTCTTGCTTCTACAGTCCTGGCTTCTACAGGTGTCCGTATTGAAAATAGTGCGTAAATCTTCGAGTTAAAAATAAAAAAAAAATGTTTTCTTCTACTCGAAACAAAAACCTTATAAATAGGAGAATAAGCTGTAAAAAATCAAATTTCAATACAAGACTAGGACTTTTTTTTCTTCATTTTTTATTTTTTATTTTTATTGTTAATACTGTCTGAATGAACATTACTGAAAACAATAAAAAAGTGTCTTTCTTACCTAAGGTCCTCAAAAACTTTTTTCGCGTATATGGGATCAAAATTTTTCTTGAAGACTATCACAAATCCACTGTATTAGTTATTTGAAAATGGGGGTGTGTATTCATGAAACAATGGCCATTACCTAGTGCACGGTTAATACAAAATAGTAGTTTTCCTACGAGTTTGAAAAGTCTTTGTTTGCGAACTGAGAAGTTTGCGGCCTGAGGTGAAGGCGAGGTCCGTAACGAGGTTCGTAAAGAAGACTTTTCGAACGAGTATCGGAAAACTGCTTTTTTGCCCGAGGAAGTACCAGCCTCCCAAAACCACCCAAAGGCGGAAAATGTAATTTAACGATATGCAAAGAGAATACCATTTCGGCAATTCATGGTACATTACGTCACTAGAGCATAAAGTATAAACATGAGTGCCCGAAGGGCGTGGTTGTCGTGTGTTGATGCCTCAATCGCGTATAAGGTTTTTCTTACCGAGGGCCCAATGCGCAATTTCGCGCCCACTATATCACTTTGGGTCCTAGGGCAGAAAAGTATTTTGGATCCTCCGGGGGACTACTTTCTGCTCTAGGGGTGAAAGTAACTTCAAGAGCGCAAAGTGTGGCCCGAAAACGCAAAATGACAGTTGCACTTTGTGCCTATGGTAAGAAATAATATATAATCTCTCGAGTAGTCCCATTTTTAATACTAAATATTAATTGTTTTTCTACATTTAGATAATAACTGCACCTTCAGACGGAAAAATACGATTCACCCCTAATACACATCCGGTCAGGGTAATAACAAAGGGTGCTTCTGAAGTATCTTCGAGCCCATTGACTACTCTGAAGCCTCTGAAGGTGAGCGCACCAGTACCGAAAACTGCTATTATTCATACTATAACATTATCTATACTATTTAAAACGTAACTTATATCTTGTATGTATGAACATACAATCCTCAAAGTATAGAAACTAAACATATTAGTGTAAGAATTGAAAATATTTTTTGTGCCTATAATACTTCTCACCTAACTAAAGATATCATCTACCACATATGTAACTCGTTGTTTTAATTAAGTATTAAGAAAAGCATTCCGGTAAACTGCTAAATGTAAATAAGTATAAAATGACTACCATTCCGATGATTTGCAGTATTCTAACGCTTTATTTTTCTGTGAAGCGCCTACTGACATATAACACTGCTATACAGAGTATTTAATTTGTTCAAAAACATTGTAATTAATTTATTAAAGTTCTGTTTGATGATCCATGCTTCCAATAATATGCGTACAGTGAATAATTTTTAACAGGGTGTACATAATACTCGAACTGAAGAAAAAGAGGCTAAGGAAAACTTACCTACAGACGACATACATTTTAACCACTACAGTTTGTTGCCTTTACCTGATGAAAATATGGAGGATGAAACAATCGAACAACCTTTCTTAACCAATGATAAATTACAGGTAACAAATACATAACATATAGTACGAACAGTAAGTATTTACTTTGTACATTTCATGAAAAAAGGTCCTAACGAAAAAAAGTAATTTCAAATCACTCTGATTGGATAAATGATCGGAATAATTAGTTGTTTGGGTTAGTAATTTCGATCAGACCTGAAAGAACACTTTTGAGCTGTTACATTATACTACTAATTATTTTTTAAAGTCTCTTGTTCGTATTTTTGCCGCGACAGGGACCTTTGCATGATTTTCAGCGTCTAAGACTTGTAATAAATTTATTAAAATGTTTAAGAAGTGTAGTCACGTGACTAGCACTTGGCTCTGAAGCATGGGAGCCAGATAAACTGGATACAAACTACCTAGTTAATTACCTTTATTTTTTAAAGAATGACATTTGGAATTTTTTTCTTATTTTCATTTTTTCCTTCGCACCTTTTTTTAGTTAGCTTCAATTATACGACTTTACTTGCTTTTTTTCACTACTGACAAGCTGTACACAAAGCTTTTGATATTTTAGGCCTTATTATTTTAAGCGGAATCATTTTATACGATTTAGGCATAATTTGCGATCTTTATCGATTTTTTTTAGTGTTCATTCGTATTGTCTATTATTTATGTTTAGATTGACTCTGTAATTATTTACTTTTTATAATATATTTGTTGTTTATTCTAAGTATCCGTAATGAGTTTTTTTAATAATTTGATTTCTTCCGTCCTATGATTTATCTTTTATTGTTACAAGTAGCATTTCTATGCTAGGTCGATGCAATGTATACTGGTAAGCGTAAGGGATTTGCTTGGGAAGACGAGATCTACGAAGTTCTAATTAAGTCCATTGCTGATCGAGACCTGGATCTTATTGTTTTTCAACTTTCGCAACATGATTATGAAGATATTAGTTGTAATATATATGTTTGGGCTCTTGGGCAACGAAAGTATATTGACTCATTGCAAATGTTTATCAAGACTCATCACAGCTGTATCTTGACTGCCAAAGTAAAGTATCAAAGTATCTGACGTTTTTCAGCTTAATAATACTTAAGTATAAAAAGTTGCATAATTATTTTTAAAAATAATAACTACATCCTTCCGTTTATTACTTCCAATCTAGAAAAGTGCTTGTCGTCACTTTACATTACTAATGTAAACGTCAAGTATCTTTCTAAACGGTTCACTCTTGAAAACTGTGTAGTGTGAGCTTATAATTGTCTGCAATTTTTCCACATAGTTAAAGTATAGTTTATTTTACTATTTTTGTAGACTATATATACGGTCTGGATGTTTTTGCTCCAGAAAAAAAAAGGCTGAGGAATTTATAAAGGCAATAATATCCACGATTGACAAAAGTCAATATAAGGTTGACGTTGAAAGTTTTTTGATTGGACTTACGAATAATGTTGAAGTACATGTTAGAAAATCAATATACTCTGAGCTTGGTGGATCAAAAGAAGTTCTTCTAAAAGTTGGTAAGATTTTTGAGCATAAAAGGCACATTTAACTTAGTTTCCTAAAGGATCATTTAGGTAAGCACGTATCAATAGTTTAATATTTATTTAACAACATTAAGGTAGAAAGTTACAGTGTTTAAAACTACAGTTCTCAAAAATACTAAGATTACACTAAGATTTCAGATGTATCATGTAGTAAACAGCAAAATTTAACAAAACGTCAGGAAATTCTACGTCAAAAAAGAGAAAATGAGAAAAAAGAGCTTGATTTTATACACTACAATTTAAGTAATGATGTTTGTAATGGTTTGGAAGTTAATTAAATGACAAATTATTAGATTAAAAAAAAAAATCTTGTATTAGTGATTTAAATTTACTTTTATATTAAATATTAATATCATTATTTTAGGTACGAAATTATGAAAGTAAAGGTCGTGGAGTTGCAGCAACTTGGTCATTTAGAACGAATGAATTTCTTGTTGAGTACAAAGGCATACTGTATGAGGGTGCCACTAACGAGAAAACCTTAAACTGATAACTTTTTTTTTTGTTTTTCTTGTTCATACAAACTTTCTTCGGTATTTGGTTTTTCTTTTTTTAGCTTATTGTCTTTGGCACAACGCATAAGGACAGACATTGTCACGTGTACTTTCAGATTTCAATATCACTTTTCTTAGAAGTTTTTTTATTTTTTATTTACGTAACAATTTGTAAATAACCTTTTTCTAGCGTAGGTTTAGGTTTCTTAATCGTTTTCTTTAAAAACTTTTCCGGGTGTTGTTTGTTACACTGTTTTATTTTCTTATTATTTCTTTCAGATGTTACTGAGCTGTGTTGTTAAATTGTTTGATGTTGCATGTCCTTGCTTCAACTCATTGTGATTGGGACTATAAATTAAGTAATTTTTTCTGTAGGAGTCTATCTTTTCATCAGCCACTTTTCTTAAAAGGTATATAATTTTTTTACTTATTATGACTTGTTTATTTTTATTTTATATTCTGTTTCGTGTACTTTTTCTAGCCAATAAAAGCCATTACTTTGATTTTTTTTTTCATCAAGTAATTACGATCTATAAATTTTTATTAAAAAAATAAATATATGATCGTCAGGATTTGTTTCGTACATCTTGGGTGGTGTATACTTATCTTATATTGTATTTTTGTGTGTACCATTTTCTTTGCGCTTGCTGTTCTGTTAATCAACCTACTGTCATTATAAGTATTTGCTTATAATTGTCAGCCTAGATTAACGTGGTAATAACATGTACCTAATTATATAAGAAAGTTAGTTTAAAGGCTGTGGGGAAAGAAACCTTGAATAGTATAAAGGATTATAGAAGAACGTAAGAAAGTGTGAAATAAGTAATTCAATAATTAGGTGACTTATATTAAGTCAAATAAAAGGAAAAAAAATTTAATATTTTTTTTCATGATGTTCCGTACAGTCTTATCAATTTAAAATTTATCAAGTGGTAAGAAATTAAATTATAAAAAAATGTGAGGTCCTTCGGATAGGGTTAATTAAGAGAATAATTGATATGACGTTTTATTCGCTGAAGTAATAAGTTTTAAAGCGGAGTGGCTCAAAGAAACTGTTAAATTCTATGAGGCCTCCACGGGGGGCTTCATTGAATGTAAGAAATTCATAAGCCCTTGGGTAAAAGTTAAAAGGGGATCAGATGGGGGCTACTAAAATGTTACGATATTATTCATATTAAATTATAAAGAGAATGGTCGAATTTTAAGGACTTCTAGTGTCAGAGATCAGGGAGCTACAAGTAAATGAAAATATTTATAGCACATAAAAATAAGAATTCTCCTGTAAATTGTTGGGAGGGGGGTATAGTGAAAAGGGCCTAAAAACTGTTGTTCTTATTAATACATGTAAATAAAAAGATTCGTATTAAGGTGAGCTTGTGGACGTGTATTTATCGTATATTTTGTTTTGATATCTTGGTCAACCATGAAGTTTTATTTATGTGGAATTTGTCCAGAATTTGTTTAAATCTTTGGAATTATAGCAGAAAAAATTTAGAACTGCTTCCAGTATTTCCTTACTATTCTGTTAAAGCATTAAGATACTTTAAATCTTATGTGCGTTGTGCTATTCCTTTCTTATTTTCAGTCTGATGTTAAATTACTTTTTGCAGCAGAGTTGTTAAACGATAAGCTCCGTACTTTTCTATTAAAAAATATTATGTTTTTTCTATCAAGAAGCAATAAAAACAACTTTACCTAACAAATTAAGATTTTATCCTTGTTCAGAAAAAAAATATGGAAAACTTCTATTTCTAAGACACGTATACAATGATCTTTACTTGAGTTTCTCTGTATTAACGGTTGGCTATTAAATACTCAATGAAATATCATTTTCTCAGGTCTGTTAAATGCGTTGAACCGTCTCGTAAAAAAAAATCTAAATTGCTCTTATAAAGTAATTTTAACTGTCTAAAACTTTTTATTTGACTTTGCAGTAAAATTTTCCAAAAATCTGAAGGAAAACTGTCACGAATAAATATTTTACCATCACAACTAACTATATTTAGGCTTCAAATAAAAAGATACCTTTCACTCTGTATTGTCTTTAAGATTCGATCTATAAGTTTAAAGTGCGTGTAAGATTAAAATCAAGATAAATATTTTTATTAAAGTTTAGATGGTTATTAAAATTTTTATTTTACATTACTTGTTTATTTTCTTACTGTTTTCTTTATTTGTTTCTATGATTTTTAGAATTATAAAGAATTCTAATGATCTTGATAGCCTGAAAAAGCGATTGGACGATTTGGATAAGAAAGTCCGTCTATTGGAGATTGAGCTCAAAGCTTTGAAAAACTGCATTATGACTGATAGTGGCAATAATTAATTACTCAAGACTACAAGCGTAAGTTTTAAAGCCAATTTTAACTTAATAAAGAGAACATTAATTTTTTTTATACTCTATAACTACTTTTATCTCTGTTATACATCAGAAAATATTACAATCTCTTTTATTCCTAATATTTATTTTTATATATTTATGTTAGAATTACCATAAGGTAATCTTATTCTATAATTTTTTAAATTAATTTTTCCAAAAATCTTCAATACATCTTTTACTTAGAATAATGCATCACATCGAAAACTATGATATACTTGCATATGCAAAAAAAAGTTTCAATCTTCCTCATACTCAGCAGTCTTTAAAACATATAATTACATTTATATTTTTCTGTTGTGTATAATAAAAAAAAATAATACTGTATTAAAGACCATATAACAGAATGAATAAGTCGAACATTAATATTACATGATCCAGCAGATAATGGCAATGTTAACAAAATAAAGATACCGGAAAGAAATTTCGAAAACCTTAGGTTAAAAGAAAAATCTTCTCTTAAGATTAGAAAAATTGTAAAAATAAAGCCTTACGTGTTGGATAGTAACAAACTATTGCTTTTTTCTTCGAAATTTTATAAAAAAAATGTACTTCCAAATAACATTGCTTCTGACAAGTATGAGACAACCAACAAAATAGGACAGGTACAAATATACATGTATTTTCTTTAAATGAACAATTTTTAAGTAACACGTTATGATTATAAAACTAATCAGAAACAATCGACTGAGTTTTTTTTTACTAAAGATAATAGAAGTTTAATAATAATCTTGAGACGTATAATAACAGGCATGATATCGTAAAAGTTGTTTGAACACATTTTTGCACGTTGCTCTTCACGAAGTATTCTTGGGAATATACTTTTTTTGAAAACTTGACAAAGGTCTATATTTATGTACCAACAAACTTAAGTCACGAGCCAGATTCAAAATCTGTAACGAGGTTCATAAAAAAGCCTCTTCAATGAATTACGAATACCAATTTTGCACGTTAGAGCCTAAAATTGAACGGAAAGTTGTAATTATAAAATTTAAAGGGGCAAAAATAAAATTTATCATCAAAATCATAAACTTTTTTATTAATAATACAAAGGTAGAAAAGATTTTAAAAGGTAAAAAGTATATACACAAACAAATGATCAATGCCTAAGCTTGTTTTAAAAATAAGATTTTATATAACATTATCCCTTTCAAGGCTCACTTTGAAATAATACTAAAAATATTTGAAAAACAATTGTAATAAACTGATAAAGTCGGTATAACGGGTTTTATTTCAGGAATTTTTAGAACGAAGTTCTTCATGTCGCATACTCGGGGGGCTGGAATTTTAATACCGACAGATTTTTTTTTGGAACGGAAGTGGTTTACCCGAAGTCTCTTCCTCTCATGTTTCCCCCTTACCCCGTTCCCCTCACCTACTGTTCTCTACACACTTTCCCTCTTTCCACTATATATTTATATCTGCCAACCGTGCCGTGTTACTCTTCTGCACACCTTTACCAACCATTCCCCTCACACTCCCAAGCAATTAATTTTTAAACGAATTTTAATTTTATTTTCCCAGAATAATTTTTATTTGACTTTGAATTTTTTTCTTTTACAATTCTAAAAAAAAAAAAAAATGAAATAAAGAAAATACAAAAGAATAAATAAAAAAAGAGATGAAATTAAATATGAAGAAAAAAAGAATGATGTATGAAAAAAAAGAAATGAAAAAAAAGAGAATTAAATAAAATGAAACTAAAGAAGAAATGAAAACGAAAAAATTGAATACATAAATAAAATGTAAAGGGAATTGAAACAACAAACCAGGGGGGATAAATGGGTCATGGGATCCACGGTAAAAACGAAGTTCTTTAAACATGACATGAGTATGAAAATACAATTTCTCAGGTAACAAGGGGGTCGCCAGACCCGTAGGAAGAACGAAGCTCTATAAACGTTAGTACTGCATTCATGTAGTTCACTTAACAAAAACTTGAAAAACGAAAAAAAAAAAAAAAAAAAATCCAGTACTCACGATGGTTGAACTTCGTAAGTACTGTATTTATGCACGACGTTCTCATGAAGTTCAACCATCGTGAGTAATAAACTATTTTTTTTTTTTTTTTTTTTCGTTTTTTAAGTTTTTGTTCAGTGAACTACATGAATGCAGTACTAACGTTTATAGAGCTTTGTTCTTCCTACGGGTCTGGCGACCCCTTTGTTACCTGAGAAATTGTGTTTTTATACTCATGTCATGTTTAAATAACTTCGTTCTTACCGTGGGTCCCATAACCCATTTATTCCCCCCTGGTTTGTTGTTCTAATTTTTAAAGAAATATCAACTTTTATTATTACTTGTTACTTATATCGTCTTACAAAAGAAAGCATGATGGTCCATTATTTACCTATACATCAAAAGATATGTAATATTGACGGTTACAGCATCGCACGGAAGTCATTTTTAAGCTGTTTGATACTAATGTAAATGACAATGAGGTAACAGAAAGTGTCTTTGTCCTTACGCAAGAAAACAATATATCTAAGGTCAATTCTCAGAAAATAACCGTAAGTGCTTACATATTTTTTCTGCTTCCAAATTTTAAAATTATTTCTAAAATCTTAAAACATGGTATACTATTGACCGATAAAAAAATTTAATTTTTCACCGGTTACTAGCAGCTGTCACAAAAAATGTTGTAATTTTTAAATTTGTGAGACGACTGAATTACCTGCAGGGATAAATAAATATTGTTTCACTCCATTCACAGTTTGGCTAAGAAAATATCTTGAAAAACAGGTTAGTCTACTTAATCGTTAAATAAAAATACTGGACTTTAATTTGATGCAATTTTATTTTTTACCTTATATATAATGTTTCATATCAAAACAAAATTAAAATTTTTTTTGTTGTGCTACGTTTTTTGAAACATAGCCTTATTCGTTATTTTCCATGAGATTTGTAGACTTTTAAATAGCCTCCATCGTGATTTCTTAACAATACTCGAAAATAATTTTCTAGTAAACACGTTTTTTTATGAATTGAGGTGTTACTTCTATAAGTTTAGCATAATTCATTAGAATTCGAAGGAATGCTAGCATAATTAAAAAAATATCTGTTAGTCTCGTGTTATACAAAATGTAATTAATTCAAGAAAATATAAAACATCACATTATAATATAAGCAACGCAATTAAATGATATAATGAGACAAACACAGCTATAAATATGCTTGCTTCTTTGCTTACATTATACTTTAGCTATAATGTATTATATCAAATGGCGTGAAAAGTAATAAAAACCTGCTGTCTTTTAGTTTAAGTAATGCTACTTAGATGTTGACACCTTATTTTATCACTTTTTAAATTTTTATTTACCTAGATGTAAATAGATTATTATCCTTGAAGAAACTGCTGATATGTTTCATAAATTTTCGTCGTTTTTAAGCGTGATTACTTTTTTTCAAGCCTTGCAACCGAATAAAACTGTTTTAAGACGTTTCTTCTACCTGCATGATAAAAAAAATTCACAGGTATCGTGAGACACTAGGGATAAACCCATTTAGTATAGTCAATGTTTTTCCTACTGCTACTTCTTTCTTACGCTTTGTTACCCCTGTCCTCGTCACTCATTGCTTAGTCATCCTACTGCTTTCAACTTAACATGGGCACCTACTATATAAAGGTGTATTAATGGAAAGGTCGTAAACAGGAGTAGTATCCTGACGATTTCCTGTTATACTATGTTTTGTCTAGTCCTCAATCGTGTACTGCCTATATCTAACGTCCAACAAGGAACTTTGTTGCAAAAATAGTTGAGTTATAAGAATAGGGCTAGTAATATTAAAGTTCTTTTACTAATGAGAAAGGATAAATAAATCAAAAGCTGAAAATTGTTATCTTTTATATTACAGGATAATCCAAATCAAGAATGTACTGTTTCAAAAGCAATTGACATTCTTAATGATGTTAATAAGATACCAGAGAATAATAATAAATTACTTGAAATTGTAGAACATGTGAGAATGGAAGCCGTACAGGAACATTGGGTAAGATTATAGAGCAAAGTACTGTTTTCTTATGGAAAAACCAGAAAACAAATGTTATAAGTTCTTTCTGTACTTTTTTTGCTACTCATAATACAACTACAATTAAATACTGCCACGCAGTGCTTATATCAATAACAAGCTAAGCAAGTAAAAGAAGTTTATTTATATGTTATATTCTTGTTGTATACTTTAGAATGTCAATCACGATGATGATTCAAGTAATATGACAGAAGAAAATGCTTTAGGTGAGCTTGCTAGTGAAACTAAAACAAAAAATGACGAAGGAGTTGATATGTTATGTTTCTCAAAAGATATCGTTTCCATAAATACAACGGTAAAAAATACTTAAAAAGTTACTATTTGACACTTTGTTGCAAATAATTTAAAAAATTTTTGGTGTTTTTTTTAAGCATTCCATAAAGTTAAGACCCAGAAAACCAGCCATAAAAAGGCTATGTCAGATGAAGAAATAGAAACGTTACTTAAACGATGTATCGATTACTATAAGGGACAAAAATTACCGTTCATATCTAGGAACTTATGGTCACTTGTTTGAATCTTGATCATAAAAATAAAATGGGATGTAGAAAAAGAGTAATACGGACTCTTAAAACGATATCAATAGGTCAATTGGTACGATTGCAAGCAGATGAAGCTGAAGCTAAATCTATGATTTCTGCAGCAAGGAATATAAGAGTCTAATTTTGATTAATATAACAGTATAGTTATTAGTGAAGCTACAAAAATTTATTATTTTGTAAACTCACATGATATAATAAAACACATCAATAAGTTTTAAGTTCAAAAATTTTTTACTTGTTGCTTTATGAACATGAAATTAAGGGCTAACGCAAGTGGCCAGCCAAATGTTAATAGGTAATAGTATGAATAGGTCCTGTAACTTTATAAAACCAATTACAAGAGAAGATCCAAAAACAGAAATAACAATTTAAATAATATATAATAATTTTAAACTGATCTAAATACCAATATATTAAAAATAAATGAACTTATAATAATAAACAGGTAAAGGTTTAAGGTATTCGGGGAAAACGTTCATAACTCTGGCCAGAACAATTCTAGAGACGCAGAATTAATTAAGCACACTTTTACAGCAGTGAATAAATTACTGCAAGTATAGGTAAAAAGTTTTGGAAATAGTAATATAGAAATTACATGATCTAAATATTAATTTTATTAGAAGAATTATCTGTAAACCGGCCCAGTATAATCCGAGGTACTTTAAATCTTGCATACATACTCTTTGAATAGTTAACTAGCTCAATTTGATTGTAAGACTGTACGTAACTATTCATTAATTTAAGCAGATATATGTTAATATTATTAACCATCGCAAAAGAAAGTTCATTGAACTTGGAGTCCCTGAGGTCATGCTGGACCAAGAAGTAAGCGATTTCTCATAGGAATTCACATTTTCTAATTTTTTTTGTTTATAACTTACAAAAATAACTCGCCCAATTGTTGTTTCTATTGTTTGAGATCACGATAAGTTAAGTAATAGTTAATTTTTGACAGAAAACCGATACTTCACCTGTTTAATTTGTTGATTACTTTGATGATAATTTTGTATTATTATGGGGTAAAATATGCTATTAATATTAGCTATTTCAAAAGTATGTATAGACAATCCAGTTGTGAAGCTTTTTTTGGGAAAATCTGTATTATTTTTCATTTTATTCGCTTATAACTTTTTTATTTACAGTATCTTGGTATTTTTCTTCCCTAACATACGTTATATATATCTGAAATTATAGTTTTGTATCAGTGGTTACTTTAAAAAATATTTTTCCGTAACGTCACAGGGCCTTTTTCACTACCCGTTTGCCTTTAATACATACTAACTCTAGGTATCATTTTTGGGTTTATTTTTGCTTCCACTAGTTTTATGTGCTGCAACATGTTCTTAAATATCTGTTATTTAAAAAACTGTTTCAACAAAGATTAAAATAATAGAGCTATTTACCTTTATCCATAAGACATTGTACTAATACTTTCAACAAACTAAAGGCTCCATACAGTTACTCAACTCTAATAGAGATTTGTTAATGAAGGGTTAAAGTCTTAGCAACAACTGTTTCCAGCGTGTTAAGTCCTGTAGTTTATAATAGACCTATTAGCAAGCCACATTTATGAGTTACTTGCCTTCGACACACGTAAAGCAAGGCATATGCTCGCTAAGGCTAAGCTTCTGATTATCGTAACCAGGATGAATTTTGTATACTTCTGCGGAAGCTAGAGAAAGTAGTTTGGTGCCCAACCAAACCCAGTAAATAGTTAACAATGGCAATTTATGCGTGTATGAGAAGTTCAAACATTAAATGCTGTCAGAACACTTACTTTACCATTCTTTTACCATTCTTCAAACTTAAATATTCAGATTTGATTTTCTTAGTACGTAGTAAATACTTTAGTTATGCTATAACCATTACCCCTTGTCCCTAGAAAACATTAACTATAAAACATAGACAAAATTGAGTTTGTATAGAGTTGTACCCAAGCAATAAAAACTTGGAAAAAAAGTATAATTTGAACTGTCTCGTAAAAGTGTTTTATTTTACTTACATTATTCAGTGTGTGTTGTTTATTGATGAGCAAAAAGAAGTGGCTGCTAAATTTATAGTCTTAGAAGTTAATTAGTTATCAAATTTGTATTCCGAACGTTTCGATACACTAAATCATCTGGAAACGCTCTGTACTTTTGTTCGGATATGAGTACTAGGCAAAAAAGGGGGGTAAAAAGAGACAATGCGAGTGAGCGCCAATTAACGAGGCGCTGAGTATCACGCAATGTAATGTTAGCCGTGCGACGATTAGAGAGCCACGCGAGGCAAAAATTCTGACAAGTTGCCAGTCGCGCACCATCAAGGCAAGACATTTCGCATGCTCTACGCGAACGAGGCCAGTGCGCCGCAGCTTAAAGCGAGAAAGTTCAATCAAGTTTTGGTGAGAGGAGAAGGCTTCTTCTCACGATTCAAGGCCAGGGTGCCTTTAGGTGGGTAAGCTGGGCTTACTCATGGGCTTTTCCTTTACATCACACAAAGTCAAAGTTCTATCAAGTTAATAAGCAAGAGTTTACGTCGGCTTTTGTAACAAGGTAAATTTGTTAAAGGTTACCTCGTGGTGCGCTTTCTCACTGTTGTAAGACACCACTAATTATTACATTTAATAAAAGGCCACGGACCGAAAATAAACCTATTATAAGTTACATTATCAAGCATAGTGTCATTAATAATAAAAGGAGTGAGTTTTCCAGTATAAAAATAAAATTACAAGTGATTTTTCTAGAACGAACAGTGACATTTAAACTATATTAAACTTGAAGCCTTTTGGCGTTACTTCTTTAGCTATAGCATTGTTAACAAACTATCTTCTAATTCTTCTTTTGTTTTTTTCACCATTAAGTTCAATTCAATATTTACAATAATAACCTAGTGAGTGCAAGGTTGAAAAGGAGTGAAATTTCGTAGCATTTGATAATTTAGTTTTCGCTTAAAAATGTAAATTCGTCAAAATAAAAACATTGGTTTTAGAGCTTTTGATGCAAAACTAATCTTGTAATAAGAAAACTTTGATGTATTAAAAAGTTAATTTTTCTTATAACAACAGTGCTGTGTATAAGAGTTATTTAACCGGCCTCTCAAATCCCGCAATCCGGCTAATTAACAAAAAACAAGCAACAGTTAATTTTACAGTCCACTCGACGTATTTGACCAAAGTCCTTTGAGCTGGATTTGCGGATTTGAGAGAAGGTATTTTAGCTCGGACGATCGAAGAGACTTCTTCAAGGTTAGTGCTGCTCGCTGCTCCCTAGAAGCAAAGATCGGAATACGAGCTTGGTAGTATCACACACGTAGAAAGAGCCACGAGGAGAGCACCAGCAAGCAAACGTTCGAGAAGAATAGCCTAAGTACAAGAAGCTACTGAAAAACACGCAATAAATATTTTGCTGTTCAAGTAACTACACCGCGCGCAACAGCTTTAATATACAGAAATAAAGCGTCGGTTTCAAAACAAGGTGACAAATTCCAGAAAGGTTGTCGTGAGTAGCTTAAGCAGTGTTTAACAGTAAAACCGTTAACTTTGAAACTTTTCGTTCGACTATTGACTTTAATTTTCGAATTTGAAGAAAATCACCAAAATAATAGAACTAAGTTTAGATTTTCAAATGCTATCGTTATTATCAAAAGCAAAATAATTATTTATTATGTATATCGTTAGCAAAACTTAAAAAATTATAAATCAAATTTACTTAAAGATAATTGTTCACGTTATAAAACAGTAAAGTTTTCTTTGTAAATAGCGCGTCATCCTTTTGAGCGTTATTCTATTAAAGAAATCACATCAATTTTAAATACGATCAAAGACAATCGTTAGATTACGCAATCAAAAGTTTTTTATTTCAATATCGAAACGCCAAAATTTATGACGATAGTTATCAATATACACTAGTCTTCAATAGATTAACTGATCAAAATAAATATTGTTATAACAGTAGAGTCGAGCAATTATATTTGGCTTTTGATATTAGTTAAGGTTTTTCGATTATTTATTTAATTTCTTTTCGTATTATTTCAAACGAAAACTCTTCTAGTTAATAAGTATTTGATGTAAAGATTTCAATTTAAGTTTTGGTATTATTACAATGTTTTTGCTAGATAAAGGATATAATTAAATTGGGTCTTTGCTATTTTACAATATTTCGTATTCCTATATTGTTATTAATCATTTTTTAGAATTAAGAGCATTCATACTGTAACTAGATTAAGTAAAATATCCCTTCTCACCGACCAAAGGTAATAGGATTTTTGGAACAGCAAATTTTATAATTTTGGAATTGAATGAATTTTCATTTATTTTTTTTTTCTCGAACGCTTAGCTGATTTTATCATGAACCACCGGAAGTTAGTCTCATACCCCCACCCTTATTTCCATTTTAAATAGTTTACTTTTCTCGTAACTCAACAAAAATGGAGAATTTCGTAAAAGCTCAAGAAGCTCTGCACCAACCTATCGCAAACGCATTTGCTAATTTTAAGAAAGTAGGGCAGAGTAAGATGACAAAGGGCTTAGCTAAATCTCACATCAGTTGACTTATCGAGAGGTATGATTGGTTGAAACAGAATCATGGAAATATTAGCAAGGCCCGAGATTACGATTTCCAACACGTTTATGTTACTTCAGATCTTTTCATGACTATTTCAGATGAATATTATAACTTCTTAGGGGCTTTTAACGACTTCATGGAGCAATTTGAAACCCCCGCCTTATTGGACGAGTCACTATTGAATCGAACAGGCCAAGCTTCCAGCTCATTCAACCCCTTCCCAAAAGTAGATATTCAAAATTTTTCCAGTGATTTAAATAATTGGGAGCCGTTTAAAGATTTATTTCGCTCCATGATTCACCGTCGAACCGACATAACTCCTGTAGTCAAGTGTCATCATCTCCGCTTTCATCTTAGTGGCGAAGCGGCTGAGCTGATTCAAAGCTTGCCAATTACAGTTGATAATTACGAGATATCTTAGGATATTCTTACGAAAAATTATGGTAGTCAAAGACCATTACTGTCAGCTTACGCAAAAAAAATATTGGCGTGCCGTCCTATGAAATCAGATTCTTTACAGGAACTTAAGCGACTTCAAACAGAATCGCTCGCGCCTCTAGACTCTCTAATCGCGATTGAAAGAAGCGTTGGCGATGCGGATTTCCTTATTGAATTTGTCGTCAGCAAGTTCAATTTTTACCTCAAGTGCGATTGGCAGCGATTTATCGGTGCAGGCACCTCCCTGCCAACTCTTGAATAACTTCGAACTTTTTTCTTCGATCAGACAATGCTATTAGAGGGAATAGGATAACCCGGTTCCGCTGTCAAATCCACTTCCAAACACTCCACTGTTCACGCTTCTAAATTAAAAAAATCGCAGTGTACATTGTGTGAAGAAGCTCATTCATTGAGACATTGTCCAAAATTTCGTGAGGAAACCGCAGCAGAACGAAAGAACGTGGTTTTCCAGTCCCAGCGTTGCTTGAATTGCTTAGGGATGCACTTTGTTAAGGAGTGCCCTTCTCCTGGCCGTTGTAGAAAGTGCAGTCACAAGCATAATTCCTTATTACATGTTGACAAAATGGAGAAAACTTCAGCCGCTCATCAAGCTAATGCCGAATCTTCAGATTCGAGCTCAGAAGAAGAAATTTTGGCCTCTGTGAATCAAGCGATTGAGACAGTGCGTAATCGTAGCTCAGGAGTTCTACTGTGAACTGCTCGCGTTTGAGTCAAGTGCTGGGACGGCGAAGAGCTTCTCGTAAGAGCCTTGATAGATCAAGGTTCTCAACGCTCAATGATCTCGCAATCCCTTAGTGACTTGCTTAAACTGAAACATCAAAGGATTCGAACGTGACTTGTAGGACCCGGAGAGATATTTATAGGGCAACCGCGCTTTTCTGTGCAATTGGAAGTCAAACCCCATTTTCGCTCCAAGACTTTACTAAAGATCGAAGCCCTAGTACTGCCTCGCGTCTCCTCTTATCGTTTTCCCGAGAAAGAACGTGGTAATTTGCCTACAGCCTTTCAAGGGTTACGATTAGCCGATCCTCAATTTCTCTTAGAGGATCGTATCGACATGATTTTAGGCGCTGAAGTGCACGCCGCAATTATTAAAGGTTTAGTGAAAAGAGGTTTACCTCACGAGCCCATTGCAACTTCTTCCAGATTAGGTTGATTGTTATCTGGTCACGCTGGTTTTAACAATCAAACTACCAGTTCACAAACAGTTTCCATAAATTTCATCTAACTCATTGATTTAACTAACACTTTGCAGCAATTTTGGAAGTTCGAGGAACCTCCTGATCGAACTTAAGAGCTCAGTCCGGACGAAACTGCTTGTGAAGAAAGTTTTGAGAAAACTCATTCTAGAACTAAGTCAGGTCGCTTCGTAGTCAGTCTTCCCTTTAGGATTAATCCTTCTGTGCTGCAACCATATTATTCACGCAATCAATAATCGTCCAAAGTAATGCTTATTCAAATGAAGAAAAAATTCGACACAAATGAAAAACTGAAGACTGATTACGCTTTATTCATGCGCGAGTATTTAGAGTCGAAACAGATGTCTGAGTTCGAACCTGCCCTGGGCCAAAAGTATTAACTGCTCCCTCATCACGGCGTAGTAAGGGAGTCTAGCTCCTCAACTAAGTTACGCGTAATATTTAACGGGTCATCGAAATTCAAGGACGCTGTTTCGCTGAATGATACACTATATCCTGGCCCAAATTTACTGTCGTGCTTATTCGATTTGCTTTTACGATAGCGTAAATATAACGTCGCTTTCACAGCGGACATAGAGAAAATTTTTCGACAGATTTCAGTAGGAGAAGAAGATAGAAAATATCAGACCATCTATTGGCGTTTTGAATGCACTGAGCCTATTAAGATTTTTAAGTTGAATACAGTTACTTACGGCTTGGCCTGCTCTCCCTTCTTAGCTATAAGAGTGCTAAAGCAGTTAGCGCTTGAAGGTAGTGAGCGCTTTCCCGTAGGTGCTGAAGCTTTAGAACGAGATGTATATATGGACGATGTTTTGTCCAGTGCCCATTCGGAAGCTGAAGCTAAGACCAAAATTACCGAATTGCAAGCTCTAACCCGAGAAGGAGGGTTCCCCCTGCGTAAATGGGCTTCAAATAACTCTCGATCTCTCCAAGACTTAAACCCCGAATTGACCAGTCAAGGAGATATCTCATTGTCTGAAAACAAAAATTCTATCCCTGTGCTTGGACTAGTCTGGCAACCTACTCTGGATTTTTTTCGCTATGAGGTTAAGATCTAAGAGTTTCCCTCGGTTTGGACCAAGCGAGCGTTTTTATCACGATTAGCAAAACTATTTGATTCTCTTGGCTGGCTATCTTCCGTTATGATTACAGCTAGGATCATGATGCAATCTTTGTGGGTCTTGAAACTAAATTGGGACGATCCTTCACCCAAATCTCACACCGAGCCTTGGTTACATTGGCTAGTCAATCTTCCGAGTGTTAATTGAATAAAGATTCCTCGCTGGAATTATTACTCTCCTGATTGCTCGAAACTAGAAATCCACAGTTATGCTGTTGCGTCCAAGTTAGCTTACGCTGCTGTTGTATACCTTAGGATTCTTCATCGGGGTCAAGTGTAGGTTTCTTTACAGCTAGCAACAACCAAAGTGGCTCCTTTAAAAACTGTGAGCATTCCCAGACTAGAGCTATACGCTGCCCATTTACTTTCTAAAGTAATAGCGCATTATTCCAAGGAAATGAAGTTTCCTGTATATTCTATACATTTGTGGTCACACTCTCGTGATGTTTTGCACTGGTTTAACGAGTTACCGTCAAAATGGCCTATCTTTATAGCCAATCGTTGTGCTGACATTCTAAATTTAGTCCCAAAGGCCATTTGGCATCATGTCTCAGGCAAGCATAATCCCGCAGATATTGCTTCTCGAGGTATTTATCCTGACCAAGTCTCGTTGCTTGAGCAGTGGTACAAAGGGCCTGACCTTTTGCACCAACTTGACCCTGTTTACCTGAAGTTTGCCGATGTTATTAAACCCACAATTGTAACACACGTAACCGAAGCTAAACATCCAACTGGAGGTTTTTTAACGACTGCTCGGACTTAAGTCGATTGTGTAAAATCACTGCTTATTGTTTTAGATTCATAATAAAGCTTATACGAGCACGAAATCGATCTTTCGGAATGACAGAGGAGTTTTTCAAAGATTTAAGATTCCTTCATGTTCACTTCTCTGAGGAACCTGACAGTCTCATACTCTGTCCTTTCGAAGTTTGACAAGTTAAGATTTATTGGGTAGCGGTCCATCAACGCCACTTTTTTAATCGCGAGATAAAAATATTGCACGAAAACATCGATCCATTGCTTAAAGGAAGGAAGCGTCTCCCCTCAGACAGCAAGCTATTAAAACTCGACCCTTTTATAGATTCTGGTTTGATTCGAGTTGGAGGTAGGCTTTAAAATTCGGAATCAGGATTAAGCACTAAACATCCCTTGGTCTTATCCCTGGATGAACTGTTGACGACCTTAATTATACGCGATAAACACATTAAATGTTTACATGGAGGCCCCTTAACCACTCTAGTGCATCTCAGAGCTGAATTTTGGATAATAGGAGGGCTTCAGACAGTGAGCTCTGTGATTTCTCGCTGCGTCACGTGTCGGCGGCACGCAGGACGTACGCAAACTCAAATGATGGGTGCCCTCCCCACGCTGCGAGTTTTACCGGCTAACCTCTTTACGAAAACGGGCATAGATTATGCCGGCCCGGATAAGGTTTGACTTACCAAAACTAGAGGCAGAATTACCACCAAAGGCTGGATAGCGGTTTTTATATGTATGTGCACTCGTGCTATCCATCTAGAGATAGTAGAAGACTATTCAGCCGATTCATTCGTCACTGCTTTCATCAGATTTACTTCACGCCGAGGCGCCTGCCTTGAGCTGTACAGTGAACGTGGTTCGAATTTTATCGGAGCCAAAAAGGAGCTCGCCCAGATGTTATACGATTACAGTCAATCATATCCGAAAGCTCAACTTGCGGAAATGAATACCACTAGGCATTATAACCCTCCTGCTGCTCCTTACTTTGGGGAAATTTGGGAATCCGCAGTCAAGTCCACAAAATTTTATTTAAAGCACGTTATTGGAGATCAAACTCTCACATTTTTTGGATACATGACTTTACTTTGCAGAATCGAGGTTTTACTTAATTCGCACCCCCTCGTCCCAATGACTGGTAATATCGAGAGTCTCGACGTTATTACACCCGCATATTTATTGACTTTCAAAAAGCCTTTCATCATTCCTGAAGCGCCTTTAACTAACACCAATGTTCCTCCTTTAAAACGTTGGCAGTTTATCGCTCTGCTGTCGCATCAGTTTTGGAAAAGATGGTCAGCTGAGTATTTGACTTCTCTTCAGTCTCGCGAAAAGTGGCAAAATCCCTCTTGATCAATCACTCCCAGAGACATGGTTTTAGTCAAGTCTGAAAATACCCTCCCAGGGAGCTGGCCTCTTGGTCGTGTTATGGAAGTTTTTCCTGGAAAGGATTCATAAGTTCACGTAGCGACTATAAGGACCACCACTACTACCTTTATAAGACCCATCCACAGATTAATCCTCCTGGTGAAAAGCGAATCAAATTAATTGGCTCACCCTCTTTTTCGGGCAAGCCAAGGGGGGAGTTTGTTCGGATATGAGTACTAGGCGACAAAAGGGGGGTGAGAAGAGACAATGCGAGTGAGTGCCAATTGACGAGGCGCTGAGTATCACGCAATGTAATGTTAGCCGTGCGACAATTAGAGAGCCACGCGAGGCAAAAATTCCGACAAGTTTCTGGTCGCGCACCATCAAGGCAAGACATCTCGCACGCATAGGACCATGGAGAGGGCTAAGCCTACGGTTGATTTGAGGGTGACTGGAGTGCCGTGTGAGTCTGGTCGCTCCCTGGCCGAAATTATGACATCTGTGCTAATTATACTGGGTTTACAACACTTAGAGAGTGATACTTTATGTATAAAACCTATGCAACCAAAGAGTGCTAAGACCAAGGTGGAGGCGGCCGGACCTGCGGCGGCACCTACGTATAAATATAAATCGTTCATTGTGTCATTCAAGTCGACTGGTACGCATGATTTTGTTCTGTCTTAGAAAAAGTCCTTCGGCGAAATTAAATACTAAACTCTGTTTCCCAATATTAATACAAGCGCTGTTACAAAACTTTACGAAATGCTTTCTTACCCGGTATATAAGCTCTACATGCAAACCAAGGACGCAGCAAAAAAACGCGGTTATAAATATGTTTGGGCGTGCGGAGGAGAGATTTTGGTGCGTAGGGATGATAAGTCAGGTATTATTGTTATTGCTTCGGATTCGGACCTAAAATTGTTGAATTGACTGCCTGCCAGATCTTCCTCAGCGCCTCGAGGTGCATGCGCCAGTAGCTTGCGTATAGCGCACATAAATGCGAATTCCATGGGGGCACATATGGATGAGATTGGATGGCTGCTTAATGAGTTAAATTTTGACGTGTTGGCTATATCCAAGTCATGGCTTACTCCAGCACGGGACTCGTCACTATACTCAATTCCATCGTACCACCTACTGCGTAATGACCGTGCTCTGAGATCAAACATCGGTAAGAGAGAGTATGTCCAGGGTGGTGGTGTGGCCTGCTATGTAAGAGATACAATCCGTTGCAAAGTGTTGGAAATCTCAGTTATATCATCGGTTAATGAAAATTAATATATGTTTATTGAGTTGTCCTCACTAATGTCACCAAAGCTCTTGTTGGCTGTGGTATATAGGCGCCCTAAAGGCGAAGTACTCTCGAAATTTTTTGAAGCCCTTGGTAGGTGTTCTACGCGTTATTTGAACTTGGTCATTGTGGGCGATTTGAATACCGATATGTTAGGTACCGATTTTTATTCAGCTCATCTTCGTGGGCTCCTTACGGATCATTCACTGGTTTTGGTAGAGTTTGCGGCTACGCATCATCGAGGGGCCGTGAGTACTTGAATAGACCATATCGTGGTCGATTCCAAGGATAAAATATTATCAGTTGGGCAGTCATCGGCACCATTTATATGTGAACATGATTCTATTTATTTAGACTATAGGATCGACGTGGTACGCGAGATAAGGGTGGTTAGAAGGTTGCGCGATTTCCGATATTTTTCGGCCGAGAGGTTCTCGACTCAGCTCTCCGCGGCTATGGACCAGGCGTTGGACGTATTGTACAATGGCGACGTAAATAGTGCTCTCGCGGGTTTTCGGGAGATTGCAGTGGGTCTCCTGGATTCTATGGCTCCTTTTCGTGACTGCCGTTACCGCAGGCCTCCGGCGCCTTGGTTCACGGACGATTTGAGGAATCGTTGCAAGGCTCGCGATCGCACGTATAAGAGAGCGAGGCGAGCTGGTGATGATGATTTGCTCCGGGAGTATAGAGTGCTTCGCAGGCTGGTGAAGGCTGAAATACGGCGTGCTCGGGAGACCTTTCTTCGCCAGGAGCTGTCGAGGGCTGTTTCCCCGCAATCATCGTAGCATGTTTTGCGCCGATATGGTCTGGTTGCTGGTGGGCCCCCTCGCAGGCAAGCAATTTTCCACCTGATTTATTGACGAGATTTTATTCCTCTATTGTATGTGCTCATGACCCATGCTCTATGGAGGACGTCGATCGTATGGTCAGTGATGCTTCTTGCGATGGTTTCGCGTTTCGTCGGTTTACCGAGATTGAGGTCCGACAGGCGATGTTGCATTGTCTCTCGAGGGCAAAAAGTCTGAGTAATGATGGGCTGTCGTTGCGTTATTTTAAGAATGTACTTTCCATCATATCGCCTTTTTTTGTACATATATTTAATGCCTCATTGGCCACCTGTACATACCCGAATCTGTGAAAAGTTTCAAGTATCGTGCCGTTATCGAAGGTTAAAAACCCCTCTGGCCCCTCGGAAACTCGCCCGGTGGCCAATCTGCCTCATTTCGGTAGGGTGCTGGACTACTTGATTGCCAAGCAAATTTATGATCATTTGGAAGGCGCCTCACTCCTATCACTTTTTCAATCGGGTTTTTGGCGAGGGCTTAGTACCCAGACAGCTCTGCTGCGGGTGACTGATGACATTCGATGGGGTATGGATAGGGGAATGATAACTTTCTCTGTTTACTTTGATTTTAGAAAAGCCTTCGATACTTTGGATCACCGTAGACTCTTGTCAGCCCTTAAACAGCTAAATTTTACTACTGACTCAATGTGTTTTGTACACTCTTTTATATCAGGACGCTCTCTACCAATAGATAGATCACCGATGATAAATGGTAGTGAAGGTATGGCCGAGCCTCGTAGCGTAACCTCAGGAATCCCTCAGGGATCGTCGCCTGGCCCGGTACTGTTTCTCGTCCACATTAACTCTGTCATATCGTGTCTTAAACATAGTAAAACTATGCTCTTTGCAGACGACCTCCAGTTGTACATCTAGTGCCTGCCTGGAGATATACCGGATACTACACGGAAGATTGTTGTTACCAGAAAAACAGGTACTATATGTTAGTACAAGTATTTTCGATACTCTGTACGAGAAAAATGTGTACTGGTACAGGTATATTTGGTACGGTAGTATACTTTAAAATACCTTAGTGAGTATAGATAAACCTTATACTTAGTACGTCAAAATCCGATACGTGGTACGGGTTTTTCCTGTACCAGTACAGAAAGTTAGTCGGCCAGTGGGAGCATATAGAATGTCAGTATATATATACGTAACTGTAGAAGTTCAAGAGGTTAGGATTTCAGTATATCCACCACAACACAATATAAAGTTCAATACATTGATACAAATCTAACAAGATGTAATGATAAGTGCAGTAGGCACTTGTAGTCACTTTCCTGTTGCGTATAATAATTGGTTTTCACTCGCAAAGAACAATTTACATATTGAGCCAAAATAACAATGACAATCCCATACATGTATGCAAGTATGCACATATGTATATATATACATACATATCTCCACTGTATATTATAAGCGCTACTATGCGCGGTAGACGGTACAGTAGAAGGCCATGCGCAGTATACAAATTTAATAGTCTATCCATGGTACAGAAAAATTCTGTTCCAATTCGTCCAAATGTGAGACTGGTTGTAGAAATCTCAAGACCTGTACGTTATTTTTTTCTGCTCATCACTTTTGGTATAGCTTATTCTGGTAACAACAATCTTTCGTGTATTAGGAAGTTTAATATTGACATAAGTGCTGTCGATTGTTGGACCAATAATCATAAACTGTCGTTTAATTTTTCTAAGATCAAAGCACAATTGTTGGCAACGCCTCAATTGCTGAGGACGATAGATTATTCGGATATACCACCAATAGTTGTTCACGATACAGTGGTGCCCTTCATTAAGTCGGTTAAGAATTTAGGTCTTATTATCACCAACGATCTTACCTGGAACGCCCAGGTTTCTCGGGTTTGTTCGGCTGTCCACGGTGTATTGCATAGGCTCCAGTTTAGGGTGGGTTCGTTGTCGTGGTCAATAAAGAAAATGCTTGTGGCTGCGCTTGTGCTCCCCCCCTTCGATTACGTGTCTCTGGCCTACTTGGACCTTTCGCAGTATCTCCAGCTCAAGATACACCGTTTGTTTAATACAGTTGTAAGATTCATTTTTGGGGTAGGCCGCGACGCTGAAATGAGACCCTTTCACCGGCAGCTCGGTTGGCTGACTGTTGGGGCCCGGAGGAAATACCTTCTGGGTTGTATGATTTATCAGTTGCTTACCTCAGGGAAGCCGAAATACTTAGCGGACCTATTTCCACAGACCGAGGGCCTGAGGAGATCTGCTAGGCGTGTTACGTCTGGCTATTTTATACCTTTCGCACGCACAGTCACGCATAAGCGTTTTTTTGTCACAAGTGCTCTAAAATTATGGAAGGAGATTCCTGGGTCTGTGAAATTAAAGGTCACTTATGAATCTTTCAAAGTAGCGCTTTTTGAACATTTTTTTTATGATTGATTTTGAGAGTTCATTATAAATGTTGAGATAGATTCTTAAGCATATATACTTACGTATACATATACGAACTCACGGGTATACTTACTAGACACACAATAATTTTAATTTATGTATTTTATATTGACAGATAATTTTATATTAATTATTATGGAAATGCGTCTCATTGATTGTTCTAATACTCTGTTACTTATGCCAAAAATTTTTTATATTGTATATTTATGCTTGTTTTATATAATAATGTTTGTAAATCCTTTTGTATTTTTTTACATTGCCATACGGTTTATTGAACCTTGGCATTGATGAATTTATTTTCATCATCATCATCATGCTCTACGCGAACGAGGCTAGTGCGCCACAGCTTAAAGTGAGAAAGTTCAATCAAGTTTTGGTGAGAGGAGAAGGCTCCTCCTCACGATTCAAGGCCAGGGCGCCTTCAGGTAGGTAAGCTGGGCTTACTCTTGGGCTTTTCCTTTACATCACACAAAGTCAAAGTTCTATCAAGTTAATCAGCAAGAGTTTACGTCGGCTTTTGTCACAAGGTAAATTTGTTAAAGGTTACCTCGTGGTGCGCTTTCTCGCTGTTGTAAGACACTGCTAATTGTTACATTTAATAAAAGGCCACGGACCGGAAATTAACCTATTATAAGTTACATTATCAAGCATAGTGTCATTAATAATAAAAGAAGTGAGTTTTCCAGTATAAGAATAAAATTATAAGTGATTTTTCTAGAAGGAACAGTGACATTTAAACTATATTAAACTCGAAGCCTTTTGGCGTTACTTCTTCAGCTATAGCGTTGCTAATAAACTATTTTCTAATTCTTCTTTCGTTTTTTTCACCATTAAGTTCAATTCAATATTTACAATAATAACCTAGTGAGTGCAAGGTTAAAAAGGAGTGAAATTTCGTAGCATTTGATAATTTAGTTTTCGCTTAAAAATGTAAATTCGTCAAAATAAAAACATTGGTTTTAGAGCTTTTGATGCAAAACTAATCTTGTAATAAGAAAACTTTGATGTATTAAAGGGTTAATTTTTCTAATAACAACAGTGCTGTGTAGAAGGGTTATTTAACCGGCCTCTCAAATCCCGCAATCTATCTTCCTAACAACAAACAACCAACAGTTAATTTTACAGTCCACTCGACGTATTTGACCAACTTTAAACAGAGCTGCATAGCAAATTATTCCCGATGTCCCAATTAAACTGAATTGGTGCTATCGATAGTAAGCAGCATGGTTCAGTACAGTTGGGACATAAAAGTACGATTGCTCGTTTTCACCGCGGGACGGCGTTGTCGACGTTAACTCTCCTTCGCGTCGTCTGCAACCTTTACCAAATATCAACAGCATTTTAGTTATCAGTGATGGTTATGTTCGTCCATTATTATTCACACATTTTACTACATTGTCAACAAAACTGAATATTTTTTTTAATTAAATCAGTGATTATTTTTCACTTCCGCATAGAACTCAGCGATCTCGTGGCCAGAAGTAATCACCAAACTTGACCACCTAGAGTTTGTAATGACGTATCAACAAAGCCTAACTCTACTCATCACAGGCTTGCGCCTTGGATTACAAGCCCAAAGTTATATGCCCGAGTTTTACCGTCATTGAGAGAGAGGAAAGGCCAGTTTTCACTCACCCATTAAATACTCAAGTGCCTAGATGTATTCTATCTAAATCGATATGTTCAAAGCAGCACCCAACATTAATAGCAAAGAAACCTAAATCTTGCGCGCTGTCAGTGTTGTTGATCTTTTTATTTATCTGGCTGATCACGGGCTTGTAAATCATGTACAGGAAATATTGAAGTGGCTCATGCAACACTGCCCGCATGTACTTGTGCTTGCTTTATTATATCGTTACGCCCGTATCGCATGCTTCAGGTAAGTTCATTTAAAATTAATACATGATCAATTACAAAAATACTATGTTTTACTTTGACAATTTTTATCTTATTTTTTATTTTATTTATTTATTTTTTTATTTTTTTTCTTCCATTCAGATAAGAGTTATCAGCCCTAACGCAAATATTTCTAGGCAACCATCCCCACAGTGCAGTAAAACTGCACCTCCTGTTGCTCCTGTTGAGGAGAAGGTTCTGAAGGTCAACTTGTTGGCCAACAGTGTCAATAATACGTATCCCAAAGAGCTGAACAACGTTAATGCGAGGCAAAACGAAATTCGCGACATTTGGAACAAGGTGCTGAACAAGGCCCTGGAGAGACGTTCGAGGCTGGAGGATTCCAACAGATCATTATGAACAGCTCGAGGAATCTGATCAACTGGGAAACGGAAGCGTACGAGATCATTAAAGCTGAGAAACCGGTGAGGGACATTGCCACGGCGTAAAGGCTTAAGAAACAGCACGTGGAATTCGGGGAGAAGGTCAAAACGAAGGAGGACTAGTGAGTATAGTGAGAGTTTTGTGAATGGAGTGTCTTTAAAGTTGATAAACATTTTGTAATGATTTTCTCAAGATTTAGAGAAGTTGAAGCTCTTGGAAGTCAGTTGTTGCTGTGAAACCCATCACTTTTTATCATCACTTTGTATGATTCCGTGAAATCGACTCGGCAAGCTAAGCAAGCTTGGCTCGAACAGTGCCTCAAACTGCAACAGTTTAACAGGAATGCCAATTAGATCGACTCTACTACTTGCTCCGACGCAGCTTTCTTCGAGTTCTGCGATCTCGGGGAGTCAGTCGATGACGTTAAAGCCGAACAGCTGCTCTAAAAGCGTCAGAGTATTATTAGCAGTTCTCCACCGAGGTTGACGATCTGAAGGACTGGTTAAATGACAAGATGAAAACAGTGTCAAACGAGACTTACAGAGACTTGAACAATTGGGAACGAAAGCTTCAAAAACACGAAACTTTTGAACGAGAAATGAGAGCTAATGAAGGTCAGCTGAGGAATGTGAGCAAAGCCGGAAAAACTACAGGTTATTAGTTTGGTTTTTTTCCTATCTAGTTTGCAGAAATAAAAAATTATATACGTGGTACATGTACTTGTAGAGTCGAAGATGTTGGAAAGATTTTGAAAGAATTGAATGAGCAGTGGGATCAGCTGGTCGTTCGATCGTTAGAAAAAGGAAGGAGGCTGCGACAGGCGAAGACTACGGCCAGGACTACGATCACTTGTTGATCCACCAGAGCAAGTTCAACGATTTCAAGAAAATGTGCCTGTGATAAATAGAATGACCAAAAAAAAGGTAAGAAGTTTGTTCATTTATAATTTTTTTTAATTTTTTTTTTTTTTTTTTTTTAAAAACAAATTAAAAAACATCACGTTCGTTCAATTACAGGTGACGGGAAGTAAAGCACCACAGCTCAAACGGCTTGGGCAATGGTTGATGGAAAATCCCATGATTGACATCGATTGAAAGTGGGCGGATCTTGTTAAAGAAAGAGGTAATTTGCCTCAGGAGATGCAACAAAAGAGGGTTTTGGGACAAGATAGAGGAAGAGATAATAAAGGAAATAATCCTGGCAGGTCTCCCATGATGTCAGGTTTGAACAACCAACAATCTGTAAATCAAGCTCATCTAGATGCGGCATCAATGACTTCTGGTCTAAATTTCTCAGGACTGGGCAATCTCAACTAGTTTCTCAAGTACCTGAGACGTGACTTTCCTCGTAAAGGGGAGTCAATTGTTTTCGCTTCTCTGCTCTACCTGAGCAGCGAGAAGAATACCCAGCTACCCGTGCAATTTAACATGGCTCTCAATCAATTGGTAGGCTCGTCCAACTTTAAAAAAAATTAAATTCTACGGCTATTGCTTCACTAGTAACGTAGAAGATAAAAGTATTAATTATACAGTTTCACGCCAACGATACATTTTGTAAAATATATTTTATAGCAACAAAGCAGACAAAACTAAATATTTATGAGTTGTAAAATATATTCTGTCTCAATAAAAGCCTGTTAAAAATATATATTTACATAACATGTATGTGTTTATCCCTATGTCCTACGTTTAAATTGTACAATCAATTGCATTACAAATGTATTTCTATTAAAATTGTAATGTTATTAAGTTCAACATAATTTTCGTGCTATTTAAAAAACTAAGAAAATAGATGCTGTGTTAGTTGCTGGACCAAAATTTCATAAATTTATTATTTCTACCGAAAATGATCTCACAAATGCATGCAATAAGATTGGAGTGCCTTATTTCAAACGTCTTTTATTCTGTAAATTTTGAGTATTTTGTACAAAATCTTTTTTTTTAAATTTCTTCATCATGATACTAAAAAACACACCAAAAAAATATATTCTTCCTTCCACTAATTTTTAAATTTTTGTCACTTTTTTTGTAATTGTTCAATTTACTCGAACAATATAAAAATGTATGCTCAGCCACGGTAACCTTTTACAAATAAACAAAGCTGTCATTAGATCAATTTGACGTTTGACGTGTGGTAACAAGTTTTATCTTTGCAACCATAAAATTGCCAATTTTGATAAAAGTACGTAAGTATAACTGCCGTTGCTCTAAGGCTGCAAAAAGCGTCGGCTGCCAAATAGCGCCCCACGGCAGTTTTTGTTTGACAGCGCCAAAAAAGTCTGCAATAAGTCTTTTTCGCACCACTATAAGGCTGCTACATAAATTTGATACGTGTACTTGTATTGCTGTAGTCTCCATGATAGTTTAAAAACCATTACATTAACACTTTCATCGAGCATTTAATTTTGTATTACACACTTGAATATAGGTCTTAGGTAAAAATGGGCCCAAAATTAAATGCCATCAAACCAACGAAATAAAAAATAATAAACAAAGTCATTCAAACACATTAAATTAAAAAGAAAGTTTTTAGAAAGTATAATAAAAATTGGGAAGAAAATCCCCTATTTAAACCATGGATAACAGAGGGTGCAGATGGCAGAGCTCTTTGCAAGTTGGATAATATTTCTTTGCAAAATCGAATAGACATTCTAAAGATTCATGCATTGAATAACGAAAAGCATTTAAAAAAAATGAAAAAATTAAATAGTGAATTAAAGATTTATACTGATGCATCAGCACAAGGTGTAAATTCTTCTCCGAGCTCTGAAAGTTGTGTCAAAGGTAACATGCAAAAGAATGATGCAAATGATTATTGCGTTAACAATTTAAGTTTTATGGAGTGTACTGAAGATACTGCTTGTACGGTATCTTCAAGTACTGTTTTAGAAATAATTGATGAGATTGATGAAACTATCTTTACAAACGATACTGAAAAAATAATTGCAAGAAACATTGTTGAAGATATTAACATTATGACTTGTGGTTCAACACTTGTAATGATTTAAAAAAATCGATTTATAAAATCAATCCTGAATGAGAGAAATCTTACGACTGGATAGGACCATCAGTAAATAATACACTTTTTATTTGCAAAGTATGCTGTGGTAAACCTAAAGTAGCAAAATTGAATGTAGTGAAATACCATGATCAATCAATCACACACGAATTTAACAAATGTAAAGATACCGATACAATAGATAATGCCGATTTAGATAAATATGATTTGGAGAAGCTATCCTGTGAATTGAAAATTACTGCTTTGTGAATACATAAAAAATTACCTTTTCAATTAGTTACTACGCTTTTACCGATTTTTTAAAACATTGCTTGTGACTCAGATTTATTAAATAAATGTCAATTGGACGGAATTAAAATTATGAAGATAATAAAGAATATTATTGCTCCAGTATGCTACGACAGATTGACTAATATTTTGAAAAAAACAAAATTTTATCTCTTAGTTGATGGAGGCACAGTAATGCCACAATGCCTTGTTGATGCTAAGGCGTAGTAGCCTTTGTGCGCAGTGGAAGCTGTAAAATTCTAAGGGCTGCAACGAGGTCACCAGCTCACGGTGATCTCGTTACCAAGCATAAATGAAGTTACTCGTGCAGCAATTATATTGAGCCGTAAACCATAAATTTTCACAGGGCTAGTTTCTAGAGCCTGTTGACCTTGGTAAATAAAGAACAATGCAACTCTTGAATTTGTATTGAACAATAAAGATTTATTTAGAGAGTCAACTCAAACTAAATATTTACAAGAGTAGTTCAAGGTTATCACTTGCGACGAAATGCGCGGAGCGATGACAATGTATAACTTTCGATAGTTAAATTGAATTTGATTCTTGAAAAAAACTATAACGACGGCTTACCAAATGAGGCATAGTGCGAAAGAGCAAGAAGTGTTGACGAAAGGTGTTGAGGGGTAGCCCCCTTTGCAGCTAAACCGTAACAATGGAGTTCGACGGAAGAAACCCAAGACGGCGTCTCGTTGTTGGTCGAGACGAAGAAAAGCTAACCGTTGACTCCGAGGAGAAAGCCGATGTGCTAAGCGCAGGTACAGTGTCTGCTCGCTTCGACTCTTCGCTCGGAAGTGAAAAGCGCTCGGCGTCTCGAATGCGCCCGAGCACCAGAAAGTAGAAGGAGAAGAAGGAGGGCCACACTCACTATTGAGTTTGTAGATATTGAAAATGACTTTATAGTAGTGGGCTCCCTTTGCTTCCTCTAACCCGTGTGTTCATTATCTCGCTCTTTTGCACGACAAGTTCGCCTCCGATACGCGTCACTTGCAAGTGTCCACACAAATATAACAACTGACTTATTTATGTGTATAGTTGTTAGGTAGTATGACGATAAGACATGTCAAGTAAAAGATGTATTGTATGATTTACTAAGAGTATATACAGGTAATGAATATCAAAAAGCTGATGCAATTACTATTTGCGATTTAATACTATCTCCTTTTATTAACAATGATGTACCATTGACAAAGATAATTTCTGTTTGCTCAGACACTTGTAATGTAATAATGGGAAAAAACTATTCCGTATCATCGTATTCGAAAGAAATTATTCCTGGGATGAAAATAGTAAAATGTAATAATCATCTTCAAAATTCGATTGGAAAAAGTGCGATCAGAGTTTTACCTGATATTTTCGTTGACATAACTCAACTAGTTCACAACTATGGTTCTAGTTCCAAGAGAAAAACCAAATCGGAAGTTTGCCAAATAAAAAGTGAATTAAACAATACACAAGCAGTAAAAAATATCTACAGTCGATGGCTTACTTACTTCTATTCGATGTTACATATATACGGCAAAGGATGAAAATTTACAAACTATTGTTGATTATTTTGAAGAACGTGTTAAGAAAGTTTATCATTCTTTCATAGTAGACATGTATGTCATACTACAAAAACTAAACATAGTTTTTCGAAATGAAAAACCATCAATTGAAGAAAATAATGGCTATATCAGAGCACAATATTTATATTTTCTAAAAATATACATGAATGACAAATATATTGATAACACTGAAATTAAAGTAATTGATTGACTTAATAAATCATTCTCGAAACCGCTAGAAAATATTCGATTTTTAAAAACTGTTATTGATAATGCTTCAAAAGTTAAAGATACAGAGAAATTAAAAAAATTAATAGAAGATTCTTGTCAATTTGTCATTAAAATTTGTTAACAGATTAAAGAAAGATATAATTTTAATGACGATTTTTTAGTTTTGATGAAATTCTTGCATTCAAAGAATGCCTTGAGCTTAAACTTTCATCAAGAATGCCTCGACTTATATTTTCTATTTTTCCACTTGCCAAATTTGGTAAATGATTAGGATTTGGAGACAATGAATACACTAAATTCTGAATGGGAACGCCTGCATCTTTAGACCTTTGATAATGAAGTACTAGGAATAAAAAATTTTGTTATTTTCTGGAAAAAAATTGGTGATGTTATTGATGACAACGGTAAATATTTATTCAAAAATTTATCGGAATTTGCATTGACAGCAATGACAGTTGCCTACTCCAACGCTAAATCAGAACGTGTATGGAGTTTGAGAAATTTACATAAGAGTTTACATAGAGGCTCGATGAGTTTTGAAGTATTGCGAGCACTTTTACAGTCATCTGAGTATATAAACGAAATAAATGGACCTATGAACTTTGAACCAACAAAAAAAATGTTAAAAAAATACATTTTAAATTTAAATGACAATTTTAAAAATAAAAGATTTATTGATGATTCTGACGTTTATGATGGAGAAGATATTAATGAACAATATTTGGATCAATGCAAATCTGAAGATCTTTATTACAGACAAATGAAGAGAAAGTTAAAATTAGACATTAAAGACTTGTGTAAATCACTCACTTATGAGGATAATGTAGTGTTTGATGAATCACAAGACGAATTTGATGGTGAAGAAAGTTACAAACATATAACAGATATTATATTAAATAATCTTATTTCTAAAAATCATTAAAAAAGTGTCAATAAAAAAGTAAAGAACGATATACAAATAAAAAAATGTAAGGATGTGAATATAGAGAATTACTTAAGAATTAAAAAAGAGTACAAATAAAAGTCCCGACTACAAAAAATCTAGATTTTTTATTGTAAAATGTGTGCGTTTCAAAGGATTTTAAATAGATTAAAATAATCTTAAAAAATAATTTTTTTTTTTGGTCTTTGAAAATTTTAAGTTTCATATGTTTAAGACAATAATATGTAACTTTTAAAATATTTCCACTAACAGCTGTGTTAGTGCAGTAAGTATACAACGATTTCTTACGGTTCTGAAGGTAGTAAGCACACCATAGCATCAATTTACAGTTAATTAAAACGGCTGTAAAAATACAACATTGATAACGCAAATCAAAAATGGTAGATTTTTAATATGAAAATTGATTCAACGTTTTTCATACATTTTTTAAATTTATTTAATAATTTTTTAAATTATTATGTGATTCATAGCACCAATTTCCTTAGTATAAGTATCACGTATATACTTCAATAATAGTTAAGTTATACGACTATTTTTTGAGTCAATCACACGTGAATAATATGAAAAATAAAAATAGAAAAGTTTGTGTATTTTTAGATTAGAAAAAAAAAATATTTTATTTATCAATAACACTGAAAAACTGTTGGATTTCTAATCACCGATGCTTACTCGCCCAAGAAAGTATTTTATTTATTAATAAAACTAAGAGACGGTTGGGTTACTAATCGCCAATGCTTACTCAACTAAGAGATTTATTTATTAATTAATAATACTAAAAAATGTTGGGTTTTTAATCCCAAATGCTTACTTGCCTAAGAGAGTAATTTATTTGTTAATAACACTAAAAATCTGATGGGTTTCTAATCGCCGATGCTTACTCGGCTAAGAGAGTAATTAATTTATAAATAATACAAAAAAAACTGTTAAGCTTCTAATCGCCAATGCTAACTCGCCTAAAAGAGTATTTAATTTATAAATAATACTTAAAAAAACTGTTGGGCTTCTAATGACCGATGCTTCCTCGCCTAAGAGAATACATTATTTATTAATAATGCTAAGAAATTGTTGGGTTTCTAAACGCCAATGCTAACTCGCCTAAGAGAGTATTTAATTTATAAATAATACCAAGAAAAATGTTAGGTTTCTAATCGCCGATGTTTACTTATCTAAGAAGGTTATTTATTTATTAACTATACTAAGACACTGTTGGGTTCCTAATTGCCAATGCTTACTCACCTAAGAAAGAATTTTATTTATTAATAAAACTAAAAGACTGTTAGGGTTCTATTCGCCAATGCTCACTCGCCTAAGAGAGTTATTTATTTATCTATAATACTAAAAAACTGTTGGGTTTTTAATCGCCAATGCTTACTTGCCTAAAAGAGTATTTAATTTATGAATAATACTAAAAAAACTGTTAGGCTTCTAATCACGGTTTTTTACTCGCCTAAGAGAGTATTTGATTTGTAAATAATACTAAAAAAACTGTTGGGCTTCTTATCACCAATGCTTACTCGCATAAGGAAGTACATTATTTATTAATAATTCTAAGGAATTGTTGGGTTTCTTAACGCCAATGCTAACTCGCCTAAGAGAGTATTTAATTTATAAATAATACCAAAAAAACTGATAGGCTTCTAATCGCCGATGCTTACTTACCTAAGATGGTTATTTATTTATTAAGTATACTAAAAAACTGTTGGGTTTCTAATTGCCAATGCTGACTTGCCTAAGGAAGAATTTTATTTATTAATAAAACTAAAAGACTGTTAGGGTTCTATTTGCCAATGCTCATTTGCCTAAGAGAGTTATTTATTCATTAATAATACTAAAAAACTGTTGGGTTTTTAATCGCCAATGCTTACTCTTCTAAGAGAGTATTTTATTTCTTAATAACACCATAAAACTGATGGGTTTCTAATCACCGATGCTTACTCGCCTAAGAGAGTATTTAATTTATGAATAATACTAAAAAAACTGTTGGGCTTCTAATCGCCGATGCTTACTCGCCTAAGAGAATACATTCTTTATTAATAATACTAAGAAATTGTAGGGCTTGTAATCACAGTTGCTTACTCACGTAAGAGAGTATTTGATTTATAAATAATGCTAAAAAAACTGTTTGGCTTCTAATCACCGATGCTTACTCGCCTAAGAAAAAACATTATTTATTAATAGTGCTAAGAAATTTTCGGGTTTCTAATCGCCGATGCTTACTCGCCTAAGAGAGTATTTTAATTGTCAATAATACTAAAAAACTGTTGGGTTTCTAATCGCTAATGCTTCCTCGCCTAAAAGAGTATTTTATTTATTAATAAAACTAAAAGACTGTTGGGTTTCTAATCGCCGATGCTTACTCTCCTAAGAAAGTGATTTATTTAATAATAATACTAAATAAATGTTGATTTTTTAATCACCAATGCTTACTCGCCTAAGACAGTATTTTATATTTCAATAACACTATAAATATGATGGTTTTGAATCGCTGTTGCTTACTGCTGTGATTTAAATTATCAAAACCGTTATTTAAATCACTTAAATCACGTGGACAGCCTCTCGTCATACAGTGTATATTCAGTTCATAATATATCAATTCTTTATAGTGACTCATCATTTCACATGACAAAGTTTGTAATCAGCAATAATAAATACGACTTGCATCATCATGTTGCTTATTTAAACAATAAAAAGTTACAACTTTAATCTGTTCAACTAATACAAAGTTTTTAAATCTTTATAATCAGAAAATCCAACGAAACATTATTGAATGCATTGCTTCTGACATTGAAAAAATTAAAAGAGTGAGTTTTTGAGACGCAAACATTAAGTATTACATAAAAATAGTTTTTCTCATTTGTGCACTAGTGTGTATATAATTACTTAGTAAATTTCTCTCTAAATGATCCTAATTAAACAACGGATAGTTACTGCAATCTGTACTGTTTGCAATATTATGTGAAATAACATACGGGTTTGTACCTATATATTAAGCATTTTACCAACTTAAAATCGAAGTAAATTAAAGTTTAATTAAAAAAACTTTTTTTTTTCATGAGAGTTTGAAAAGGCTCTTACTTGTTCAGAAATCTAAAAAGGCTCTTTCTTGCCTTCGAGTCCGAAAAGACTCTTGCTTGCACGGAATCCCGAAAAGACTCTTTGTTGCCTTTAATATTAAAAAGGGTCTTTCTTGCCATTGTCTGAAAAGACTCTTTGTTGCGCTAACGAACATATTATGTTGTCCCGCAATACTCGTGGTTCCTCCAATCTCGATCCAGCGTTCACTGGGGGTCTTCTTCCTCTAAAGTGACGACGCCGTAACCCCGACGCAGTCCAGAAGCCGGTGCAGCCCAACCTCGTGCTTATCAAGCACGAGTTGGAGGATCAGTGTTTCCCCGGCTGTCGTCTTGGCAATTTCAGCATAAGGTGGGAAAACTCAATCACGCTCTCTGCAGGCCTGACACTGCCGAAAAGCTAAGAAATTCTTCTCAGCTGGCCGGTTTAGTTGGTTTGCAGTGAGCTGGTTGTGATAACAATTGTTCTGCATGAATTGTGTTATGCACACCTTATGCTGGAAGGCCGAGACAATGATCACGGTCGGAACTTCTGTCGGGAAGTTAGCCGTGTGTCACGACTTACTGGATTGAATGTGCAACCCATCCAATCTGAAGTCGCTGTCGGGATGAAATACTATCCTTGGCTGTGTCGAGGTTGTGGCATACTTTACAACCACACAAAGGAAGGAGTCCCCGAGATCGATCGCTTTGATCAATAAATCCATACGGAAAAATGTCTGGGTCGAGATTGGATCCAATTAACTGTGTAACGTTGCATCTCCGTTAGGCCACATTGGTAGGCTAGGTCAGGTAGGGAAGTAGGGAAAAGATGGAAGAGTTCAAGGTACTAGGTAGAAATAGGGTAAGGGAGAGAAGGAGAAGATGAGTACAGGCCCGGAGAGGCCAGATTAGCTTGGGCTTCCAAACGCGCGTGAAGCGATCGTGCTTCGAAGCGATTTTTTGTTATGTTTGGATTGCGCGAGAAGCGCGGTATTTGTCTGTTCGCAAAAAGCGTTTTTGCTGTGTCCGCTGAGATTGCAGATTATAGCAAATCTCTCGGCACGAAGTGGTGCGACGTCATGGTGCAGTGCTTGTTGTAGTGCCCCCTGTGGGCCTTTTTGTCACTAGTGAGTTGCTCTACAAGTCCCCAGTGTTTCCCTCATGAATATCTAGGGCTGAGAGCCAGTGTTGGGCCGTCAAACGCACGAATCAGCAGAAAATGATGTAAAGTTGTTCGGAAGGCTATTTGAAGCTCAAAATGACGTTTCTCAAAAAAGTCCCTGCGGGCTTCTTTGTCGCTAGTGAGTTGCTCTACAAGTTTTCAGTGCTTCCCTTATGAATATCTAGGGCTGAGAGCCAGTGTTGGGCCGTCAAACGCGCGAATCGGCAGAAAATGATGTAAAGTTGTTCGGAAGGCTATTTGAAGGTCAAAATGACGCTTTTTAACAAAGTAATAAAGGATTGAATACCAAAAAATAAAAAATTAAATTTTATGTGTAGCAATGCATATTCATTAAGTATTTCTCCGTTTAATTATAAATTTTCCTTTTCTAAGCTATTGTATATATGAATAGGACGGACAATATTATTACCAGAATAGAAATAATTTTTTTTCTTATACCTCCGCCGAAAATACAACTTTATTTTTCTCTCAGTATACAATCGAAACGCACTCAATTCACAGTACAAAATTTTGATTTCTGCTGGTCGACACTTGTATTTTTTCACACTGCTAGGAATTGTATTTTCCCGCTCGAACAGAGCTTAGTATATTCAAAACACAAAAAGAAAATTACTGTTTTGGACTCTTTTAATCAACTTAAAATTCTACAAGTTGTAAACATTTAAGATTTAAGTATTTTGATTTTTTGCAGTTATGATTAGTATTTTTTTGCGCTGCCTAAGCTTGTTAGATTCCGAAAACTTATAATATTGTAATATCAATGAACTGATAACTTTTCAAATTGCAACTTTAGTTTTAATCAACTTAATATCTTCCTACACATTCTCCGACACAACTATTTGGCATCAGAAATCAGCTGATTATTTAGCTAACAAATCAATTGATTTTTTTTATCAGTGTGGCCATGATGGCTCCTCTGCAGCAGCACCACTGGTGGCAGAGCTTACAAGCAAACATTCCCATTATAGTTATGAATAATAACTATTATCACCAACAATTATAGCTGTATTAAGCTACCAAGTATATTTTTTTGTAAGTGTATCAGAGGAAATTGATCATACTGTCTGTATGATAATTCCGAAACGTAGGGCTTCACTTACTTTTTAGCAATTATGAAAAAAAGAACATTTTTTTAAATTGTTCAAACGTTCTTGAACCCCCTAGTTTTCATATTACCATCCATAAATAGCAATTGTTAATAGCTGAAATTTGCAGTTTAATATAGTTATAACTAACTGTAGGTAATTATAGCCATAATTACAGTCTTTGGAAAAATTCCTTCGAAAGAATCTCCATATAACAGGATTCGAATCCACGACCCTAGACTGGTGTTGCTTTAATACTGAGTATGCTTACCACTAAACCAATACCGTTCTTATTTTGGTTACTTATGAAAGGTATTGGTAAACTTTAAATTGTTATTTTCTGACCTAATAAGAATTCAAATTTTTTTAAATATTTGCATATGTTAGAAGTGGAGGGCTTAGTCACTTAGTATTAATATATCCAGAGAAGTAACTCCTTGAAATCATGTGTAACTCTTATTTTGATTGTTTATTTTGATCAACTGTTACATATATAATAATAGTTAAAATAAAACTCATAGTACTTTCAATTAAATTTTTGATCAAATGTGATATCGACTTTCAAAAACAAGTTATATTAAAAAAAAGATTATTAACTAAAACGTATTTTTCTTAGTAATTCTGTTTTCTTTGACAGTTTTGTTTAACACCTTCCTTTGTTTTCATTAACCAAATGATATGACATTAAATTGTAATTCATACGTGTGCGTTATAATAATAATTGTTATACCGAGTTCTTGCATATTTTGGATAAAATTTTTATGAAGATAGTATGTCGTGGCATCAGCCGAAATTTAAACCAGACTACAAGCTTACATCAGAACTAAAAAGTGACGCAAAAAAGAGATACTACGAAGAGTATGAAAAGGAAAAAAAAACAAATTTTTTTCTCATCCATTGGGAGAAATGCACCTCGAGTATGAAAGTAAGCATTATATTATCTATATTAGTCAAGCATACCACATTTATTTGATAGATAAGTGTTTGTATTTCAACTATACATGCACTAAAATAAAGTCTATTAAAGTCTACTAACCTCACTCCACACAAACGAAAAATAATTTACGGACATTCTGTCCATTATTACGAGTTTCCATTAAATTACTTTCTTGTTAATTTATTTGAAAACCCGAATTGTAAAGGGATAAGAGACTTTATTAGTACTACATTATTCGATTATAAAAAAGAAGATCTTTATGTATCGCATTTTGCCAATTGTACGAGGAATCGAAATTTTTAATTAACAATTTTGCAATTAGTCACTATTTTGAAATTTAGTGATCAAACTTGTTATAAGGCGTACAATGTTATAACATATCTAATTTCCAGGAAATTTTAAATAGTTAGGCTTCATTTTGATGCATTTTCATTTTTTTTGTTTTTTGACTTTTTCGCTTGTTTATTTGCAGAGCTTGTTGCAGAAAATATCAAACTGAGAATTTGCGAAGAACTCGATATCAACGATAACTCAATAAATGTCAGACAAGAAACGCCACCTAGACAGATATAAACAAAAGAAGAGGCAGAAAATAGTCCCTCTATTTTAATAACCAGCAGAAATATTCATAGAAAATATGAGACCCATCAATCTGTAAATTTAATGAATATTTCACATGTGACTCCGTTCATACAATATTACAGCAAACGATAAAATAAAGATTTTTATGGTTGTAGAAAAATGTAAGAGTTAATGAAAATCTTGTCAGAGAAAAAACGCCACCTAAAGAGGTATTAACAAAAGAAGAGGAAGAAAAGAGTCCCTCTATTTTAATACCAAAAAAAAAAGTTACATAAAATATATGAGACCCATCAATCTGTAAGTTTAATAAATATTTTACATTTAAAATCATTAATACAATATTAAAGCAAAAAAAATGAAAAGAATATTTATTGTTACAGAAAAATAAACAAGTTAATGATGATACGAAAAAATCAAAAATAGCATCAGCTAATTTCAAGAGGTAACTATTTATTGATTAAGAATGTTTAATGGTTTTTAATCAGAGCACCACAGCAGTTAAAACAGGAAAAAGTGGTAGTCCTTTATAATAGTAGGATATTTAGCTTGAAATTTAAAGAAAAATACATAGAATAACACCCTGAATCGTTTGCACCAAGTTGATTTCGTCTAAGTTTAAAAATAGAGAAAATACGGCCTGGTATTGTTGGTTCTTTAATAATAACTTTTATATTTGTTCATTTGTAGTGTCTTTTTTTTTTTTTTTTTTTTCTTAAAAACATAAGCAAAAAAGAATCAAATATGTGTCGAAGCGTGTATGTTAGTACATCCATATGAGAAAAATAATTGCCAGTGTTGCTGCATATATTTGCGCTCTTCTCATCTCTCTGATCTTTTCTCCCAATAAATATGAGTTGTACGTCCTTGAGTCACAAAATAACCTTAATCAAAAAAGAAAAATTGTGAAAAAATAAAATGCAATAAAAATCAATTATTGTATTTATAGAGTACAAAAATTTTTTTTTAATTTTGAAAAATGTTAAAAAAATATCAAAAAAATTTAACAATCAATCATTTATTTATTGCAGAAGCCATAAATTGATGATAAATTAATAAATATTTCCAAAAACACAAATAATTGTTCTTATAAAATATACTAATTTTTAAGTTTTTGAAAGCATTTTAAAAAAAAAGTTAGTTAATTAAATAAATTATTTATTTGTAAATAAAATTGATAGTTAAACAAAATGAAATAATGAACAGTTATCAAAAATTCAAAAAATCAAAAATACACTAAAAATAAATTACGAACCACACCATACGAAGTAATTAAATTTTTACCATCAGGACCGCACATAGTAGAGTTGGTAAAGGCTGGTAAAGGCTTTGCCCAGTGTGCAGGGGATTGGAGGTGCAAATCCATTAGAAAACGCTTTTTTTTTTAGAATTGGTTAAAGAAAAAGAAATGAAATTCAAACTGTGTGTTGTGCTGTAGCAGTGCGGCGTGGTGTGGTGCTAAGCCACTGCATGGTGCAGATGGTACCGGAAGTACATCAACGGGGGTGGGGTGGAGGGGGAGTAACATACAAAATCCAATTTTCTCCAAGTCACAATTTTTCTCAAGGCCACCAATCTGAAATCGTAGATTTACTCTCACGCATAACGCGCCCATAGCAGTATAACTTCAAAAATAATAAAAAAACCTTATTGACATTGACGTGCATCTTACTCGAAAGAAATACTTTATGATCTATATTTTTCTACAAATTTGAAGCCACATTTTGTCTTGTTACCTTAGATTTCCAAAAAATTTATATCCAATAAAAATAATTGATGGTCATTATCAATTTTCAATGTTGATTGTTAGTGGTATGCTAACTTACCAGAAGACGAGAGAAAATCCAGGCTCAATAATTGCTCGAAGCATAGAGGGAAGTTAAATCCTCATTATGCAACACCAGAGAGTATGTAAAATCGATATCACTATCTATATTATACGGTAATTTAGTTTTCGATTTGTAATTATAATTTTTACAGGTTTCTGGAATCCTGAAATGGAAACTGATAAAAATGAGACGGATCATAATTAATGTTTTATAAATTTGTTATATGTGTTTCAAAAAAAATCACTTTCTTTTTAAATGCATTCAACGACAGTGACAATGACAACGACGACAACGACAACGACAATGACAATGACAACGACAACGACAACGACAACAACGACAACAACGAAAATGACAACGATAACGACAACAACGAAAACGACTTCGACAACGGCAACGACTACGACAACGACAACGACAATGACAACGACAACAACGACAACGATAACGACAACGACTTCGACAACGACAACGACAACGACAATGACAACGACAACGACAACGACAACGACGACGACGACAACGACAACGACGACGACAACGACTTCGACAACGACAACGACAACGACAATGACAATGAAAATGACAACAACAACGACAACAACGACAACGACAACGACAACATCGACAACGACAATGACAACGACAACGACAAAAAAGAAAACGACAATGACAACAACGACAACAACAACAACGACAACAACAACGACAACGACGTCGATGACGTTTTCAAAAATAAGAGCATCAAGTTAAAAATTTAAAAATTTAAACTTGAAAATATATTTAATTTTAAATAATATTAATTACTACAGGTATATATTGTAACAAACTTATTTTTTTTTTTTGTAGTTAGGAATATAATTGGCAGCTCTTGATAAAGATAACAGCATTCTAGAAACATTGTTCTCATTTCTTCGAGCTTGGACAGCTTTCCCAGCTCGATTCCCTTTATACGGATGATGGGTATTTTCTTGAAAAAAAAAAAAAATCGAAAATAATTTTAATGTAAATAATCTTGAAAAAAAAAAAATCGAAAATAATTTTAATATAAATAATCTTGAAAAAAAAAATCTAAAATAATTTTAATATGAATAAAATCGTGTAAGGGTGATACGAATACTTGCATACTTGGGGAAAAAGGATAGTAATTACAGTATTAAATTTAAACAAAAAGGTAGAAATAAGGGACTTACGATACGTAAACACACCCTGCAATGGGTATACTAGTATACGTTACAATCTTAATAATACTAAATTAAATCAAACTAGGATGTCGATCTCCAACCATCGGCTGCCGACCATTTACGCCCTGCCCCCTTCTTTGTCCAACCGCGGCCTGCTGCTGCTGCTGCTGCATTTCTGCACCATAAGCTGCAACAGCTCCAGCCACAGGCTGTAGATCTCTGCCTGGAAACAGGAGAAAATATACTTTTTTTTTTTCATTGACTGGTCACTTTATTAAATAATGAAACTTTAATAACCCAAGCACCTATCACCAGGTAATCCGAGGCATTCACTAGCCGCTTTATTCATCATTAAAACATTAATTAGTAACACAAGCGTCTACCACCGTGTAACTCAGGGTGCTTAGCAAGCACTTTATTAACTAATGAAGATTTAAATAACATCGTAAACGTTAGGTTTAAAATACTTTTAGCCTTCTTTTTTCTTACTTTAATTTCTATTTTAGGATATATACGCATTAAAAAAGAAACTGAAAGTAAAATATCCTCTAAAATAAAAGTAACAACTCCATATAAAGATGCATGTAAATAAATAATTAAGGTAAATCTCCCTACCACGGAACGAATTTTGGTATCGATTTACCTTTATTACAGGTAAAAAATTTTTTTTAACGTTTAATCATAAAATTTCGATCAATAATGGTGGGTTATCTGTTTTTGAACGTAGGTTGCTGTTTTGTATCAAAATTTAAGCAGAATTAAAAAATTTATGTGATAAATAAGAAGGTGATCAAAATGTACATTAAACGGAACGTCTGCAGTAGTTAGGCAGCACTGTTCCGCAGTCATTGTCCCCATCGCGGAACATGATTTGAAATAAATATATATAGAACTTTCAAATTATTTATGTATAATTTAAAGGTAATAATAACTGAGAGGGGGTCAGCCAAGGTGAAATATATATAATTTACTTTTTATTTTATTAATCTCGTATTTATTTCTTTTCATTACTTAAAATTATTGTTTATTCTTATTTCCTTTTTACATTGGTTAAATTTTTTTTTTATCAAAATATTTCTAGTTTAAGTATATTTCAATATAAAATCTTAGATTTAAATAAATTATAATAAACTATCTACGGTTTTTCTTGTTTGATGCTTAATAAAATAGCTTTAATTTGCAAGTCTAACTCTTTCTTTGTATCATTCTAAGACTTTTTTTCTTCTTGCAATTTTTTTTCCCATCACCTGTTTTTTGTAATATTTTGATTTCGATCTCCTTGATTTCTATATCTGTTTTTTTTAACAACTAAATCATTCTTCTTTTCTTGCATCTTTTTTATTCAGCTTCCTTATCTTCCTTTTGTTTATGGATGTTATACCACGGATCAGATTTGCATGCAGCGACAAATTTTACTTTTCCTTTAAATTTTCCTTTTTTTTTTCAGCAAACACTTTTCAGGCAGTGTAAAAATGTTGTTAAGCATTTCCAAAGATTCATTGCTTTCGTGTATGTTGGATTATTTTGAAGTGTTTAAAACAAAGTAAGAGAAACAGAGAGAAAGATATTTTCTGAAATTCTTGTGTGATTATTCAAAATAATTTGTAGGGGTCTAAAATCCCAAGTTAAGGTGCAATATTATATTGACGCCTCGCACGAAGATCAGTACAGTTCAGATTTTACTGTTTAAAATAACATTGCAAAATCTAAACTGTGCTGGTCTTCGTACGAGGCGTCGAAATGCAACTGTATCTCAGGAGAGTTTAAATTTAAAGGCTCTGCTTATTTTTTTTTTGTTTTTTTGGCACCCATGCTTGCCATTTTTGTATACTTAAATCTAAAATAAATAAGTGATACTTTATGTTGAATAGAGTTTTAAGGTTAAGTTTTATGTTTTCAAGTTATTGTGATTTAACATTACTTACCAATTAATTTAAGATTAGCAATGACAAATCTGATCTTATTAAACAAACAAATGGTACTTTCAACACTGTGAAATTGTTCAATACGTTATAATAACGACCAGTAAAGTGTGCTTCACGATGGGGACAAGATGTCTTGTTTACGCAGGTAATGAGGAACGCGTTATTTCGGCTGTTCCTTTTAATGTACATTTTGACCGACAATGAACATGGAACGGAACATGCGGAAATTAATAAAAATATTCAGTTTTTTATCAAACTATACATATAAATCGAAAGTATAGCTTCAATACATGCAAAAAAATTTAACTCCGAGCTCATATAATGCTTTATAATTATTACAGCATGGGTAAAGAAATCCTCTCTCTTTATAGTAAGTGTCACTTATCCTCATAAATTTTAGATGCAGAAAGTGCACATTCTTAAATTATTTTTTATTTACTTCTCATATCGGTGAATTCAGATAAAATTTTTAAAAAAGTTTTAAAAATATTTTAAGCTATTTATTGTAATTTTTGTAAACTTATAAATAAGCAATAAAAATTTTGGTATAAAAAATAAGAAATTGTTCCGCCATAGGGACCATATTCCTTGATAGGGACATTTACCTTACAAAAATATTAAGCAAAAAAAAAAATTGTTCTTCACTCAGTGTTGTATACACATTTTAAATTCAACTAAGAAACACCTTATGCTCGCAGAAAACTATACTTTCATCGTTATTAGATGCATATTAATGAAAAATTACATTCATTATAAGATTATTTATAAAAAAATAATTAAAAACATAAATTAAAAGCAAAATGTCTAATTCTACTAAGTTATCTTAATAAGGGTGCTTGGTAATTTATTAATAATATTATTAATTAAAAACATAACGTCTCTGTCGTACCATGTATTAAAAATCTTTAAATAAATTATTAAATTAAATTATTATTTTTTAATCCAAAGGCCACAATCACACTAGGTTAATTATGTTACTTAAAGCACTTTATATTTAAATTATAAATGAAAAACATAGCGTTTAAAGCGTACTGTTTAATATGGTATGAGGTGTTCGTTAATTAAATATTTTTATACTTATTGTCAAATATCCCATGTGGAAATAATTTTGTTTAAAAAGTTAGTAATTATTACTTTTAAAAATGAGTAGCAAATATAAAAAATAATAACAGTTTTTTATGTCTAAATTTGAGACAAGTAATAAGAATCATTATTTACAATTGTCTGTTACAAGTTATTATTAAAACTTTCTCATACTTAATATTAATTAATTTTTTTTTTTTCGCGAGATCGAAAACAGTGCAACCGTACCAATAAAAATTCATTTTTTACTATTATTTCTTTTTTTTTTCGTCTGATATGAAATGTAACACAATAAAAATAATTTATTATTATTATGAATAGCTATTATTTGACAAATTCACTAATGAATAGCTATTATTTGACAAATTTACTAATGAGAGAGGTTATGTCATGAAATTGGCCAATAGAAATTAAAAGTTGAAATTACCGCTTAAAAAATTAAACTGCCGCCAGTACACAGTGTAGTTGACATTGAAGGGCCAGTGCGGATAAAATATAACATAATATTAATTTAAAACATACCTAGATTGGGCTGCGGTGGTAGAGGTGGTTGCGGTTGCTGTTGTTGCGGCTGCAACTGTTGCTGCTGTAGCTGTTGTTGCGGCTGTAACTGTTGTTGCTGCTGTAGCTGTTGTTGCTGCTTGCGTTTACTCAACGATGCTAGAGGTGGAAGATTGAACTGAACCGCTAGCTCATCCATGTTAAAATATAATAATAATAATATTAGTAATTGTACACACATTTATATGTATATATATATATATATATATATATATATATATATATATAACTCATAGTTAATAAATGTCTTGATAAACTTACTATGACTTTTATTACCCATTTTTATCTTTAAGTTTACGTTGGATCTACTCGCTGACAAAGATATGTGCAAAATTTGTCAGACTAATAATTTTACTGATGACATTTGATAGTCAACTGTATAACTGTTGCTAAGTAACGAAGAAAAGGGCATCACGTAAATTAAATTTTGCATTCAAATTCTCTAGTTTTTAAATTCAAAATTGTCATCTGATGTGATTCGGTATAAAAAAAGATCTATATAGCATATTTACTATTATTATGATTTTTTAATACGGAATATATATAGTGCTTTAAAAAAAGAAATAAAAATTTTTATATAAGATTATCATTTATCATTATATGGTTCTATTTTTTTCACGCCACACTAAAATTAAGAAAACGTAGGCTAAGGCAATGGACAAAAGATAAAAAACAGTTCATTTTTCTAGAAATAAGTATTTGTATTAATATAAAAATAAATCATGATTTTTTGGAAATATTCATTAGCACTACGGGCTCTTATAAAATTATTAAAAAACCGATATTGTGACTTATCATGATGTTCTTTATCAATATACAGGCCCTTAGTTTTTTCAACTTTTGCAGAATACAAGATTTTCGAGTTGGAGCCCCCCAACTTCCATTGCATGCATTTGCGAGGTCATTTTCCGTTGAAATAAAAAATTTTTCAAATTTAGGACCCGCATCATAAACAGCATCTAAGTCTTGAATACAAATTTTTCTCTGAAATATATATAAATATAATTGACGTTGAAATTAGGATTTTAGGTGGCAGAAAAAATAAAAAAACTCGTATTTCAGCAGAAAAACTTCTTTAATTAAAGTAGGCATGTGACTCTAATGCTTGTTGGTAAATTAGAATTTAATACGTCCAATAGGTAAACAAGCGAACGTCGATACACTTTAATCATTGTATCAATAGGCGCATATGTATAGATGGTGGTACTCTTCATACAAGCACTCTCTATTACAATCCATACATGCCCTTTCTCAATATATAAGATATAGAAAATACTTGACAATACAAATCCACATAATGTCTTTATTCAAGAAATCATCCTTTTGGAGGAATAATAAGGAACAAGAAAAAATCCTCCCTGGGTGCGGTTCGAACACACAACCTCCTGTTTACTAGACAGTTGATCTACCACTTGAACTACCGAGTGAATGCACAGTTCCTCGGTAGCTCGAGTGGTAGAGCAACTGTCTAGTAAACAGGAGGTTGTGTGTTTGACCCGCACCCGGGGAGGATTTTTTCTTGTTCTTAATTATTTCTCCAAAAGGAAAATTTCTTGAATAAAGAAATTATGTGGATTTGTATTGTCAAGTTTTTTCTTTATCTTATATATTGAGAAAGGGCTTGTGTGGATGATAATAGAAAGTGCTGGTATGAAGAGTACCGGCATCTATACATATGCGCCTATTAATACAATGATTAAAGTGTATCGACGTTCGCTTGTATACCTATTGGACGTATTGAATTCTAATTTACCAACAAGCATTAGAGTCATATGCCTACATTTTCAAGCTTAGGTGAAAGACAGCTTAAGAATTAAAAATGAGAACTTATCTAAACTTACGGTGCGAGTGAATGCACAGCTCCTCGGTAGCTCAAGTGGTAGAGCAACTGTCTAGTAAACAGGAGGTTGTGTGTTCGATCCGCACCCGGGGAGGATTTTTTCTCGTTCTCAATTATAACTCCAAAAGGAAAATTTCTTGAATAAAGAAATTATGTGGATTTGTATTGTCAAGTATTTTCTATATCTTATATATTAAGAAAGGGCATGTATGGATGGTAATAGAGAGTGCTTGTATGAAGAGTACCGCCATCTATACATATGCGCCTATTGATACAATGATTAAAGTATATCGACGTTCGCTTGTATACCTATTGGACGTATTGAATTCTAATTTTCCTTTAATTAAAAAAATTTTCAGTTTGAAATCTCCTCACACGACGCCAGATATCCATAATGTACATTATACAATGTAAACTTAGTACTTGGGGAAACACACACGTATGTCATATAAAAATGTAGTTTAATTAAGCCTTGACTGCTTTATTGCTATAAAATATATTTTACAACTGATATATTTTACAAAATGTATCGTTGGCGTGATATTGTATTATTCATATTTATGATCACACCCACAGATATTCAAAAAGTTTGAATAGAGAGCATGAAAATTCAATTCTATGCTGGCACACTTAATGACTAAGTATTGTGTCATCCAGGGCCAGTATTTCTCAGCAACCAGGTATTTGATTTTGTCGCACTTTTGTTGCAGATTCAGCTGGCTTTGATTGTTAAAGATAAAATCTGTTTTGTCTTGCACAGTTTTAGGAGGCGATGTAATATTTTCCTTATTATAAGAGAAAACCAGTAAAGTAACGGTATTCGTGGCATTGGCGATCGATAGTCGCGCCGTAGCTATGAAGCTCATTAGCGTGGTCAATGGCTTGGACTGGGTCGTAGTCGTGGTAATCGTAACAGTCTTGTAAAGCGTCGTAACGGGCGCAAGCATGGTGCTCAGTGATTTTGGAATCACCAGACCCAGAGGCCGTGATGAAGGCTCTTGGCCATTCAGACCATATTCCACGTACTCCATTAAGTGAGGTGTGAGCTCGTTGAAGTATGGTATACTGTGAACGTGCTTGCCATACGTCATGTACTCTTTGAGTTGAGTCTTGAAGCGATCAAGGGTGGCAATGCCAAAGTAGTGCACTTCATTGCCTTCCGGTTTGCGCAGTGCCTCTAGAACAAATCTCAGTTTCTTGCATGCGTGACTTCTGAATAATCGTTGGGCTAGTATGTTTAATCCACCGATAGCGGTAACGTGGCCTAGAATCACAGCTGAGGAACCTTGAGTACCCACCAGGCCTGAGTGCAACTTCGATGGCAGTGGCATCACTGGTAATGGCGTTGAGGTCGATCAGGCGTGACGGTGAGCCTGGAGTTTATACCAGAGGACTCAACTTTGCTGTAAGGTTGAAGGCAAAATTTCTAGGTGGACCAAGGTTCGAGTTCAGGCTTATTGACGCTAGGTTGGAGTTTAGATTTAACAGAGAGTCGACTTGCTTTGTTTGAAAAAGATGTAAAAAATAGAAATTGGTTCATTATATATTATTGGATTCGTTAGTGTTTTAGTTTCTTTTAATTTTTTTATTTACCTATCCACCCAACGGACTGAAAGTGTCGATGCCTCTATGTTTCATGATAGGTGGTGGTAGCCTGCCAATAGCTCCCTGCTTGCTTAGCATTAGACTGCAATTTTATATCATGGATAGTATTGCGTGAGCAAATTGATTTTTTTACGAAAAAAAAATAAAAAAACTAATGAATGCATTGTTGGAAGGAAGAAGATAACTCACCCAATACAAGTATGCAGACAGTGTAATATTGATGTCAGTGTTTTTGTTGGCAATTGGCTAGCTTTGGGAACACTAACGTCATCCTTGATAGCCGCATTACAGTATTATTGCACTGTTGGGATGGTTGCCCAGAAATATTGGCATTACGGCTAATAACAACTCTGAATGGAAGAAAAAAAAATATATGTATATGTATATACTTAATAAAATAAGATAAAAATTGTTAAAGTAAAAAACAGTATTTTTATAAATTGGTTATGTATTAACTTTAAGTAAACTGACCTGAAGCCTACGATAGGAGCGTTACTCTGTAGTAAAGCAAGCACAAGTATGATTTTATTATTTTACAGCTTAATTAAACTTTTTTTACAAAAATGATCCATTAAGACATGTATAAGAAATTTTCCACAAATATTACAACATATTATTTTTTATGTACACCAATAAATATTATTATAAAAGGTTATTACTATTTTTATAATTCACGTACCATGTGCTTATTAACCAGTGGCTATTTTATATTTATAATTATACTTGATTTACGTTAGGCATACGACCCTAAAAGACTATCTTGCAATCTTGCATTATTGACAGATCTTATGTTGAACTGTGCTCTAGAATTAATCGTACCTGATGCTCCATATGTATTATAAAACTATCAACACTCTAAGATGTTTATCATATTCAAAAACGTTTATATTCTTACAGTTACAATAGGCGTCTTTTTTGCTTAAATATGTGAACTTTTCTATTCTTTGCAGTTAATGTATCATTCGGTGGTTAAGTAAGGACTGTTTCTTATGATTATATTAGTTAATAGAATGTGTAAAAATATAATCAACTAATTGTTACTAAAACTTATTTAAATATTCTTTTGATTAAAAAAGGAGGCTAAGAATTGGTTTATTAGCAATAATACTATAAAAATCATCTGAATCTAACAAATATCGAAATATTAGGATATTAAGTACATTTTATAAGAAACCTGACAATGAAAACTGCTTTTAGCGATCGTGGCGTAAATATGGAGCAGTTAAGATTCATACAAGAGACCTCTAGAGACAACTTCAGTTATTTGTTAGAATATGGAGATTTTTTTATAATGCGATCGTTTTTTATGGTATTTCCGGAATCTTGGAACAATTCATTTGATACTATCAGATCAGACACACAGTTTAGAAAGAAGTTAATTGAGTTGAGTGAATATTGCTTCCCTCATTTTTTATTTTTAAACTGCCATGGGAACCATTGGACCACCTTATTTTAATTGAATAAAAATAGCAAAAAACAGCTATCTATTGTGATTCAAAAAATGACAAGATTGCAACTACATATCTTTTGATGTTAAAAGATCATTGTTACGAGTACATTGCAGCGTCAAAAATGCAGCAGAGGAACAGTGTTAATTATGGCTTTCACGCTTTGTTGAATTGTTCTGTATTATTAGATTTTTACTTTAATAATAACTTGAATAGTAGCAAAATACAAGAAAGTTTGGTCTACATAAAGGATGAGTCTCACTTTTTTTGTGAACTAAAAAAAACCCTAGTACAGTTCCTTCTTGAAAAATCTGGGTCTTGCATTGATATGCAGTTTAAGATTACAAAGGACGGCAATAAAGAAATAGGGTATGTTTTTTCTATTTTTTAATCATTTTATATTTCTATTATCTAAGGAAATAATTTTATTTTCTTTTTTCAAAGATCTAGCATATTTCAGCTTCATCCAACTTAAATAATGCTCCCAAATTGAAAGATACGTTTGGTATACAGAACAGTATACTGAAGAGAAATAATGAATGAATTACATCATGAAGCCGATAATCCTCTAAAATCAATCCTCCCATTTAGGCCGTTGTTACCAAAAACTGAATAAATACCCGTGGAGTTTGTGATAAAGCCTTTAAGGTGAGTTTTATGGTGTTCATAACAACTGCTTGAGCTTACTGGCCAGATGTGGGGGGAGGATGAGATGCACGTGGGCCCAATGATTACCTATATTGAAACTCAGAACACACTTTATTGAACAACTTACTTGTCTTTTATACAGGTGGTTAAACCGTCCGAAGCACTAATCAAAGCAGGGTCGTGCTCGACCCTCGAGAGACAAAAATAAAAGTAAGAAATTTAAAGGTATAGGTATTATCGAAAATCACGACGCTTCTCCTCTTGACACGCTGTTGGCTCTCTCCGTGCTTCTTGCGGAGCTCTCCCCTCACTTTCCACAGTCTCGACAGGCTCCGTCGCTGCGATGGTGGCACTGGCGTGGGCGTGTGTCACGGGAAAACCAAACATACCGCCCGCCTCGTTCCAGGAACGATTGCACGTGGTTCATTTGTGGCCATTTTGAGCCTGGCCGCCCGCCGTGAGCGCGGTGCCTGTCGGACCAGGATTGTCTGTTGCGTGATCAGCACGCTCAATGATGGGAAGCCGGGTAATCTTGGTGATAGGACGGACGTACGTACTCTCCCAAGGGAGTTCTAACCCGAACGATGCGGATGGACCCATCTGGTCCCGGTTTGACGTCGACGATTCGGCCCAGTGGCCACTTCCCGAGAGAGTTCAAAAGCGTTGAATCCACAACGAGGACTACGTCTCTAACGGCAAGATTGGGACGGGGCCAGGACCATTTCGTCCGTTGTTGCAAGGTGTTGAGATACTCGAGGGTCCAGCGGCCCCACAGCGCGTCGCACATGCCTTGCACAAGGGTCCAATGGGTCAGGCGGTCTAGATTTTCAGAAGTGTTGGTGGCAGGCAGAGAAGTAAGGGGTCCTCCGATTAGAAAATGAGCTGGCGTGAGCATGTCTAAGTCCTCCATATCTCCAGATAACGGGCCCAGAGGGCAACAGTTGAGAATCATTTCAATCTCTGCAAGCAGGGTTGAAAACTCCTTGAAAGTGAGGTGCCTAGTTCCAACCACTCGACGGAGATGAGTTTTCATCGATTTAACCCCAGCTTCCCACAAGCCTCCAAAGTGTGGGGCGGATGGCGGAATGAAATGCCAGTCGATTCCTTCGTTGGCCAGACTCTCAGCCACTGAATCCCAGTCGTGGTTGGCCCCAGCCATCAGCTGCTTAAGTTCGTGATCTGCCCCGTGGAAGTTCGTTGCGTTGTCGCTCCAGATTTCTTTCGGTTTTCCTCTGTGGCCTATGAAGCGAGTGAGTGCACCGAGGAAACTCGCTGTTGTAAGGTCTCCAACAGGCTTAAGGTGTAGGGCCTTTGACCACATGCAGACAAAAACAGTGACGTATCCCTTGACCGACTTGGCACCTCGACCCTTGGATCGGAGAATGGAGAAAGGTCCCGCGTAGTCTACTCCAGTTTGGCTGAAGGGCCGAGCGGGCGTCACGCGAGCTGTTGGCAAGGGAGCCATGAATTGGTGAAGGGGTCGAGCTGGTGCTTTCGAGCATACAACGCACTGATGAACTCGTCACTTTATCTCCACTGCTCCTTCAACGATCCAAGCCCGTCGCATGACGTGCGAGTACGTTGAGCGGAAGCCGCCGTGCAAGGCTGGCTGATGTGCCCAGTCTATCACTAGCCTCGACAAAGGACATCTGGCATCCAGGACTAGTGGGTGTTTCTCTTCATAAGCAAGTGGCGAGTGACGAAGACGGCCGCCGACTCGTCGTATGCCTTTATCGTTCAAGAAGGCGCTTAGCCGGCTGAGGGGGCTCGAGATCTTGACAGGAAGAGAATTTTTCAAGGTCTTGATGTCGGCAGCAAAGTAACGAACTTGACCGAGTTTAGCGCAGCATAGAAAACTGTGCTGGAGTTCTGCGACCGTGATTGGAGATTCAAATTTCATGAAATCGGGTATTCTGATACCAGTCATGAGTTTCTTACACTCGATACGAGTCCTTAGTATCAAGATGAACCGTCGGCATCTGACGAGCACTCGGAGCATGCGCAGCAAATTAGTAAAGTCGTCCATGAAATCGCGGCTTCCTTGCAAGATGGTCAGGCAGGTGGTTTACGCGATGGTGTGTCGATCTCCGTCGTAGTGACCGGTCGGAGAAGGCGGCTACTGTAAGGTTGAGGGCCACGTAGAAGGTGGGCCTGTTAGCCAAGACGGGCCGGTCCACCAGAGGGTGTTGTGTTGAAGAGTCGAAGGTTCCGCACCAAGAGTCGTTGGTAGTGATGTCAGCCGGGTTGTCGCTGGAGGAAACGTAGCGCCAGGTACCGTGAGCTGTGAGTTCCTGAATGTGATGGACATAATTGTAGACAAGATCGTTCCCAACAGGCTCGCTGGTGTGTAGCCAGCTGAGTACCGTGCTCGAGTCACTCCAAAGGTAATACGTGCAATCCAAGATCGTCAAGCTCGCATCCACGAGTCTGAGTAGGCGAGCAGCAGGAAGAGCAGCTCTTAGCTCTAATCGGGGAATAGTCATCCGTGTATTCTGTCGCTTTGGTGGAACGAGACTTTTGATCGGAGAAAGCTTTGTCTTCGCGCCGATGAGACACACATTTACCGTGCCAGATTCCTGCTCAACTCTGATGTAGACCACCGTCGCCAAGGCTCTTCTGCTGGCGTCAGCAAAGGCGTGTAGTTGGATCGAACTGGCCGGGGACGATTGAAGCCATCGAGTAAGGGTGAGTAAGGAGACGTCAGACAGCTTGGAGCGAAATGACTCCCATCGCTTAGCGTAAGATGCCAGCAGTGGCTCATCCCATGTTAGCTTCGCCCTCCAAAGGTCTTGAAAAAGCATTTTGGCCACGACAATAATGGGTGACAGCCAGCCAGCAGGGTTAAAAAGCCGAGCCGCTTCAGCCAGGACACGACGCTTTGTCAGTGTATCGCTCTTGTTGAATGCAGGGGGGGAAAACTGAAAGCAATCAGCACTCGGATCCCAAGCAATTCCCAACTTATTCACTGGACCATCCGTGGTGAAGTGAAGCCAACTCGGTCGCAGCAAATCTTCGACTTTCAAATCGTGCAAGAAAAATGGCGTGTTTGAGACCCACTTCTTGAGTACGAAGCCGCCCGCCTTCAGAAGTTAAATCAGTTGATCTCTGCGCTTGCTGGCCGTGTCCTCGTCGTCTGCACCGATCAAGAAGTCGTCGACATAAAGATTTCGGTGGACAGCGTCAACTGCTTCAGGAAAGGCAGCTCTTTCGTCCTCGCACAGTTGCGTTAGAGTCTTCAACGCTAAATAAGGTGCGCTAGCCTCTCCGTAGGTGACTGTAAGCAAGACGTAGTGAGTCTCCGGCTCATTTTCACCTTGACTCCAGATGACTCGTTGTAAATGCACGTCCTCCTTTCAGATTTGTATCTGACGGAACATCATGTTGATGTCTGCACAGAAGGCTACTCGGTAAAGTCTCCACCGAGTGAGGACACTGACAATGTCATTTTGTAATTTGGGCCCTGGATAGAGAGCATCGATCAGACTGTATCCCGTTGAGGTGGGGCTCGAGGCGTTGAAAACAATGCGAAGGCGCCGCCCGCCGTCACTGCGCTGCCAGATGGCGTGATGAGGTATATAGTTAACCCTCTGAGGGCAGTTCTCCATCTCCTGCTCCGACACTGGACGCATGTGGCCTAATCGGATGTATTCGCTCATAAATGCCACGTAGTGCTCTTGAAGGTCAAGATCCATTTTATTCTCCTCTGTGCAGCGTGTAAGGCTGCTCTAGCCTGGTTCAAGCCGTCTCTGAGTAGATCGATGTAGTGTTCTTTGACAGGAAGAGGGACGACATATCTGCCACTGCTGTCTCTAGAGTGGTGCTGAGCGTAACAGGCTTCACACTTGGCATCAGCCAGAGAGACTCGAACTACACTTGGTATTTCTTCGACCACCCAATACCGCTGCATTAGTCCCACGAGGCACTCACTCCAGAGTCCCGTGTCCTGCAGCATTGCTAGGCTTGATGTGGTAGGAGCCGGGGGATCACCTTGAGCTCCGATGATCGTCCAACCAAATATCGTTCGTTGAGCGATGAAGCTCCCTCGGCTGACGAGGCTGGAACGAAGAATTTGGCCATACACGTCTGCCCCAAGGACCAAGTCGACTGGTCTGGGTGACGAAAAGTCTGGGTCGGCCAGTTTGAGTCCATGGAACAACGCGTCGGCATTGAAGTTGAGCTTTCTGGAGAGAGTAATCAGACCAATATGCTGCAGCACGTGGGCGTTAACTTGAAAGACCTTTTGCCCATCAGAAAGGCTTAGCTTCGTGCACGCCAATGAGGAGCTCATGACTACGCCCGAGATTCCAACAACCCCGATCGAAGAGTTCCTTAAGCCGTCACCGTACTTTTGAGCTAGTCGTAAGGTGGTAAGAGTCGACTCTGAACAAGGATCGAGAAATGCTCGAGCTCTTCCGGAACGTCCAGCACTACCACCCACGCTGATGATTGCCGTTGGTAGAAGGCTTAGTCAGAATGACTCGGAGCCATTCAAGAGACCCTCGCTGGGTTGTGTGTCCAGCTTAGGGAATTTCAGAGGCCTATTGAAATCGGTGGATGAGTTTGTTCGCTTTCCGGAGGCATCATGAAGGGACGTGTAATGTTGTGCCCCGCAGGCGTGACATGACATCGGAGAAGGGCAGTTGCCCACAGAGTGGCCCTCTCGCAAACAGTTGTAGCACAATCGATTTTTGGTGGCTAATCCATGCCGATCATTTGGTTTAAAGGTGGTGCAGCGCCCGACGTAGTGAGGTTCCTTGCACGCAGCACAGCGCTGAGCCAGCTGTAGTCGCGGCCACTACGCGGGTTGGACGAGCAAACGGGCTTGACTTCGGATCGCCCCTGGAAGTCGCAGCAGTCGATCTCGGTGCGTCTTTTGGCGCTAGAGACGAAAGGGTTCTGCAGCGACGTCGGAGGAAATCAGCCAGGTTCTTGAAAGTAGGGTAGAAGTTTCCACTACCACCGGAGCCCTTGTCGGACACTTCCAGCTCTTCTTCCCAATCTCGCCGAGTGGCTGTATCCATGGCGTTGGAAGCAAGAGAGATGAACTAATTGCACGAGTCAACGGGGCGAGCTAACGTCCACAGTTGTTCGCGGTGTCTCTCCAGATCATCGAGCAACGCTTGAAGTCCGTGGGCAGACTCTTCCTTGAGCTGGAGTAGAGATTTGAAAGCTTTGATATGCTCTTGAGTTAACAGTCTCTGGTGGTCGTAGCGGGACTCCAAAATGGACCATGCGATGGCGTAGTTGGACTCGGTGATCTGTAGGCTGTCGATTGCTGCCTTCGCCTCGTCGAGCACGCATGTCTTGAGGAAGTACAGCTTGTCTACGGCAGGGATTGTGTCTTTACCGTGAACTAGAGACTTAAACAGGTCTCTGAATGTCTCCCAGTTCTCTCGTCGTTTATCAAATGTCGGCAGAGTGATCTTTGGCAGTATTGAGGTGCCGTAGTTTGCTTGGGGTTGGATCTGGGGAGGTGGGTCGTTTCGAGAGAAACGTGCACGTTCATTGTACAGGTGGCCTCTAGCTTCAACGTAAAGGGCCTCCACGGCAAAGTACTTGTTATCTGTAAAGTACGGTGCGTCTTTTGCCTCAGATGCTGTCAGCAATCGGACATGAGTGTCGGTGAAGTTGGCCCAGTAACCCTCAAGGAGTTCGAGTCGACTGAGAACGAGACCTTCCGTCCACTGTTCTGATTGAGTATCTCGAACCACTCGAGAAGTATTCTCAATTACTTGACTCAGAGCAAGTTGAGAGTTGAGCATGTCCATGATTCTGAAAATAGATCAATTGCCTTGTAGCAAGGGTTTTGAAAGTAGTCACTTGAGTCAATTGAAGTGAGAAACGGTAAGAAAGGGGCTGCAAGTATGCAAGCAGTGTCTTGGGTTGCATCGTTAACATGAAGGACTGTTAACGACCAGGGTTGTTCGATCTCCTTGCGTAAGCGTTGTTGCTCAAAAGGAGAGAACTGTGAGTCTCGGGTAAAGAAAAGTTCCATGGCTTTATGACCGTTGTTGGTCAATGACCTCCTGACCACCTTCGTTTAGGCGTCGTTGCTTGACCGCAGTGGCCAGGCGGTCCTGTTGAATAAGCAGTTGTTGCTTTTGATGCTTGCACATACAGCGTTGGGGCTGTGAGTAATTTTTGATTCGAGTAGTCTCGTGCTGGGGACCACTCCATGTACGAAGCGATATCGGCAAGCGGCTGTTGTAAGCCCTTTGTCACACGGTATAAAAAGCCGTTCTAACCTCAATAGAACTGTCACGAGAAAAGTGTGCTCCAGCCACTCTCGGCTCCCGGCCCACACAGAACCACACGTACACACACATGTATACACACATCCGTACACATGTGTGTGTGTGAAAGGGAGGGACAGATATGTCTAATTATTGGAGAGATCACGAACTGCATCGTGCCCTGCAGCAGAATGTAGTAAGATAACCACACATAGGCGCACGTATACACACGGACACACACGTATAGATGCACACACACATGTGTGTGAGAAAGAGAGGGAGAGAGGATGATACATGATTTTTTGAGAGAGAAAGAGCGCGAACTGCATCGCGCCCTGCAGCAAAATCTAGCAGGATAGAGCACTGTTAACCTCCTGGTGCCCGGGCGTTTCCGCATCGCTGCACTCGGATGGGCACTCATTGCACACACCACTGCGCGACGGACGCTGGTTCGGGGCGCGAGGATGACAGAGCAGCGTAATGGTGGCCGAGCAGAAAGAGTGAAGAAAAGAGCGCATCCCATCACGCGCTTACGGGGTGCAGAGAGGGGCGGGCTAATAAGCCTGCTCTGAGTATCATAACCTGGCTGTCGTCCACGAGTGGGACCTTTTGCACGAGCATCGAGATCGTTCCCCCAGATCTGGCTCGAAGAACCATGTTCATAAAATCTGCTTGAGCTTACTGGCCGGATGTGGGGGGAGGATCAGATGCACGTGGGCGCCATGATCGCCTATATTGAAACTCAGAACACACTTCATTGAACAACTTACTTGTGTTTTATACAGGTGGTTAGACCGTCCGAAGCACTAATCAAAGCAGGGTCACGCTCGACCCTCGAGAGACAAAAATAATAGTAAGAAACCTAAAGGTATAGGTATTATCGAAAATCACGACGCTTCTTCTCTTGACACGCTGTTGGCTCTCTCCGTGCTTCTTGCGGAGCTCTCCCCTCTCTTTCCACAGATTTGACAGGCTCCGTTGCTGCGATGGTGGCACTGGCGTGGGCGTGTGTCGTGGGAAAACCAAACATATGGCACTAACTGTATTAAGCATTGTCAAAAAATGGTAAGCGTGTCTTAAGTCGCTCTTATATACTAATGGTACGTATTTGGTATACAATTTTTTTTAACCTGCTCGTAAATCGAAAAAAAGAACTATGAAAATCTGACATTTTCGGCAGTTCTATGGATAGGTAACGTTTTTTGCCGACTTTTCGGAAAACCGATTATATTGTGTAAACGAAAACAAGTTCCAAGATACAGAGAGCACATCTTTCGGAAATAAAAAATAGTACAGGAGCCTAGCATCTCTACGTTCGGACAACCCTGTGAATGCTTTACACACGTGTTGGATTTGAATTTCATTTCCTTTTTCCTCCCAACATATTATTTTGCAGAGTACTACCTTTTGCTGTGCCAGGCTAATTGTTTTTATTCCTTTTGTGTCAGTGGTGCTTTAAAATTGTGCACGTAGTAAATATAAAATATTAGCCACTCAATTTTTTTGGCTATTACATACCTCTGTTCACCAGTCTAGATTATTAGGTATCAAAGGCTTTGCAGCATTATCAATGTTGTGAGAAATGCTTTTGAATGATCTATAAAAAAACGATTTTTAGGAACTTTCAAGACACCTTTAAATTGCAACTCTTATGGCTGTTGCACTAGCGTAACGTGCTGTTTTTTTTTTTGAGTCAAATAATTTTAAAATAAATACATCTTTATATCACTTGCCCCTCTGCCATTATTAATAAAACTTATCTACAAGAGATGCTGGATAATTGCTATTTTCTTAACAGATGTTTTAGGGTGAATATGTATATTTAAATACTAGAAAATAAGCTTCATAATACTATTAGCATAAAAAAGTACATCTTGGTAAAAAAAATGTAAAAATTAACAAGCACTTATTAATTTACAATGCAGGTGCCAACTGTATACGCTGTTTATATTGTAAGGGCATTTATTCATATTTACGCGTCACAACTAAATTCATATACATCATAACAATAAGAAGTCGATACATTAATGGATGATCGAATTGTCTTTTTAATTATGATGAAGAGATTGTCATCCCTATTGTAGATTAATGCGTCGTTATGTTACGTGTTTGTAGTACGTAACGAAAATACGTATGTTTAATACGTGAGAAAAATACGTGTCCGTTTCGGACCTTTTGTTATGTAATTAAGTGACGTTAGTAGGTTACGTAATAAAAATACGTATTGAATTTGTGTGACAGAGTAACGTTTCGTCAACGGTTAGAAGAATCGTCGTATTTAAGTCACGTATTTAAATTACGTGGCGTTAAATGAGCTGCGGACACCCAACGACGTAATACGTGACCTTTCCACGTAGATACGTAATAAAAATACGTATTATTTCTGTCAATTACTTTAATTTAATGAAAAGAGACGATTGCAAATAAACAATAGGCTAGAAATTTCTTTTAATTATCGAACTTTTATTTTCAGAATCACAAACAGAATTAAATATATCATCTTCACAGGTATACGTTATAAAAAACTATATATTTCTAAACTTATTCCATACAGGGTAAAAATTCGTACAATTAATAAATATATAAACATTAAAACGTTTAAAATTTCTAAGAGAAGCTCGCATTACAAGTCAAATTTAAAAACAGAAAGTATAAAAAGTGTACAACATAAAATTTTCTTAGAACAAATGCTTCGATGACCGTTTACAATAAATTCGGTACTGGGCAAATGTAACCACCAACGTAATCACTCTTCGTACTGATTGGTACACATACAGAATGTATTGTACTTGTTCCAATAGCTGTACTATCTTTGCTAATGCAGACAATTTTTTTCATTTTTGATTTGACGTTCTCATTGAAGATTTCCCGTGTTTGTATCACGTGACAAATCGTGTATTCTTTTGCAAGCTGTGGATCAACTATAAAATGTATTAATTGTATGAATGTACCGTCATTAGTCATTGCAAATGAATTGTTCGAACAAATCCCGGTTACTCCCATTGATGTAAACAATGACTTTTTTTTACCATTCTTCTATACATTCTGCTTTCATTGGATAAGTGTAGTTGTTCTATTATGGTAAAACTTACGGAAAAATCTGGTCCAAAATATGTCAAATCTGAGATCTTAAAAGCTGAAGTATTGTCTTTTTTATCAAGGTATCTAACAAACGTCATTATTTGAGAATCAGCATTTATACCAACGTGCTTTCTTAAAATAATTTTATTTTTATGCATAGTTATTGATCTGCAAATTTGACTGAGCACTCCTCTAGCTGCATGAATTTTTTCAACTATCTTCCCACTTCCATTTTCAAAGAAATAACCAGAATGTGCCTACAAAGCCGCCCAATCAGCCACGCTTTGAGTTAAGTGCAACAATTGGTGAATATTATAAGTCATGGCACTTCTCGTATATAAAAGTTCTGTTAAAACAACAAATTTATTCGAATCAGCAAAAGTATCACGTAATTCTTGTTTGCTTATGTTTTCTTTTAGCAAAATAAAGTAAGACTGTACAAGAAGATTCCAATGTTTAACATACTGTCGTAAACGTGGAATTGCCAATAAAATAGGCACGCTGTAATATAGCACCCAGTTTTGTCATTCTGCAGCTTTTCAAAAACTTTTATCTCTAATGGAAATGGAGAATCTGAGTTTTTTTTTGGAACTTTGAATTTTTGTATCATGTTGTCAATTTTATCTATTTCTGCTGTTGTTAATGAATATGGTTTTCCAGTAGATTCCAACCAGTATTTTATGAATTGAGGGGCTACACCTAAGTCAATGCAGTGCATGCTATCTGGTACGAAACCAGATACCAAATTGAAATCGTTCAAATTTGCCAAAACTGTAAAACGATTCACTCCGTAAGCCGCATTCCCATAGTCGATTTACTCGTTAGCGTGCCTAAGAAATCCAAGTTGTTTTCTTTGTTCTACTGGCCGATCTAAGAATATGTACTTAACACAGCCACCTCGTCCATCAGTTACGTAGTAGCCAGGGTGCAGGAAACAACTGCATCCATAATATTCATTGCATCGCTTTAAGCCTTGCATAATGCATTGAGCCTCCGAATCAACACAACAACAAATGTTGAACACAAAAAAACGCAGAATCCGATTACGAATGTTACATAAAGTACCTTCATTGGCTAGCTTATTTGTTTTACTAACAAACGGTTCTAAGAAAATGTCCATATTTGGCTTTTTTTTCAAACCAGAGGCCAACAACTCTAGAACGTTCTCGTCTCACTTCGACTGGTAGTTCATTTACAAGTAACTGTATGGGCCAAATTGAAAAAGCTGAACTTTCGAAAACTGATGAACCGTCACTATTGAAGGTAGTAGTAATTAAATTTTCCTGCTTATGTTGTGGCAACTTATTTATAAATTGATTGTACAATTGGCCACTACTTATGTCGTTAAATCCATTTCTTATATCATTTTTTACATTTTGCACATATTCATAATTTTGTTCTATAAGGTGCAAAATTTCAAAACTTGGATCCATCACAGCAAAGAAATGTGTATATGTTGGATCTCGTACATTAATTGTAGTGTCACATACATTACAGCAAATTAATTTATCTGTACCTTTATCAAATTTTTTTACATATTGATTACATTTTAGACATACGCAGTGATACTCAACATGAATTTTACAAGAAAATAACTTATCAATATGATAACGAGTATCATTAACAATCGGACGTAGAAAAAAGCTATTTATCATTTTAAAGCAGTCAGCAACTGCTGATTGGGGCAAGTTGTAAGCTATTGAAAATTTTAATACCGCTAAAAGAACATCCGCTCTACTTACATTTATCGGCACTTCGATGCGGTCGTTTATGTTTTCATTTTGCAACAGCCTTTGCAGGTTGCTCACTGGAAGTCCGTCTTGCAAGATGAGATCTTGATGTGGTTCATCGTAGGGCTCCCAAAACTCTTCGTCTTCTTCATCGATACAGTCACGTGTGTTATCACGTCCCCACTCATCCTGAATATAATGAGTATTTCATATATTATGTGCATGAAACGTTCTATTGAAAAAAAAGACGGTAAGGTTAGCTTGGCTGTGCTGCCGCTCTGGCTGTGGCGGCCTAAGCTAGAGCGGCATGCAGCACAGCCAAGCTAACCTTACCGTCTTTTTTTCAGTCTACATATGGTTACTATACTTGGCAACTGTTAAAAGACATTGTTGCAAAACATTTTTGTTTTACTAGCTTTGTTCAGCTTAGCGTCCGGGAGTGCCCTGGGAGCGCTCCGAGTACTTGGAGCTCTCTGGTTTTTCCATTACTAAACACCCGTTCTGGCTCCAAGCAAACCTGAGTTGCCGGAGAGCGCCCCGGGACACTCTCGGACTCTAAGCAGTACAAAGATATGGCATACCTCTTGTTCAGCAAAGGTGGAATTCAAAGAACTGATAGGAGTAATTACTATGCGAACCCCACTGTGCGTCAACTCATCATGTGTCGATTGATTGAAGCATGGTACTGGATTGTTGTCGAGATCACCAAAAGAGGAATTAGAAATCTAAAACAAGATCATGATATGACAATATAACTTAAACGTGCCTTAGAGCAAGACAAATTAGTATGCATAATTACTCTTTATCACAAATTAGTATAGTTCCTGAAGTACCTCTTGCACATTTGAAATATTTTGTGATTGCTGGTACTCCAACACACGTGACTCTTCTTCATCCTGTTGACACTCATAAAGCAAATCCTGAATAAAAAACGTACATTTAAAAAATTAATATTATTACTTAGACAACAAGAGAAAAGAACCTACATTGCTACTTTCATCGATGTCAACTGTTGTAGACTTAAGTCGTCTATCGTATACTGAGGACTTAGGTACGTTTTTGAGTGGATTCTCAAGAAAATCCTTATATCTCTTCATTACGTTGATGTATGTATTAGAATCGAAAAATAACTTATTGATAAAAAAAAGCAGTAGCAAATTTACGTGACAGCAAAAGAGTTTTCATAATGAAGAATGTACAAACATAACCTTTTTAAAATACAAAACGTCTTTCCAACTGACGACGAGTGTACTGCAACAACTTTTACCACCAAATGAACAGATATTGACTATTTCACTTCAAATGTGCCTATTTATAATAAGGGGCTTTGCAGGATGATTAACGGTTCTCAAACAGCATTTCACACTGAGCAATGTTCCACTCTGCCCCAGCAAACACAAATTTCTTTTTACCTTTTTAAAGGTATCTTATAGAAATTTTTTAGTGCTTAAGATTTATTAAATAAATTTGTACGAATTCGCGATAAGTATATTGTTTACTTTGGTAGAACCCCTGAGGCCTTCCTATGCGTTACTGGAACACACCCATTATTCTGCTTAGCTTGGTTGTAATGTGAAATATTTTGACGACATCAAAATATAACACAATTAATGCTCTATGTTTACATCTTACAGAGCCACATACATCAGCACTGTTGACAACACCATGAATGCTTACAAGTACATAAAATGGATGAGTTGGATGATTTGGTATTTTAAGACAAAGAAATCTTTCATTATACACATAGAAGTGAAAAGCAATGCAGGTTACGTAAATAATCCAAGCTATTTATTTATATATACTTATCTTACAACTTAGACTTGAATATTCTAATCACTAAAATTAGGTATCTGCAACAATGGTTCTTCCAAGTTCATTCGGTGACTTTCCAAATGTTTTTTTATGTTATTTTTACTTGAAAATTCCTCAGAACAATAATGACAAACGAGTTTACTTTTCTGCACATGAATTAGTTTGTGCGTTGACAAGTTGCTCTTACCCAGAAATGATTTATTGCAGAATTCACATGTGAATGTTTTCTTCTGCAAATGTATCAAAGCATGTGCTTGTAATTAACTTTTTAAACGAAAATTCTTATCGCAGACGTCACAACAGTATTCCTATGTAGTCGAATGAACTGTTGAATGTTGTCGTAATTGAGATTTTGTAATAAAACTTTTGCTACATATTGCACAAATGAAACTTTTAGCACTCTTATGTGATTTAAGGTGAACGTTGAGATTGCCAATTTGTGAAAAACTTTTTTTACACACTAGACAAATATGTGGTCTTTCTTTTGTATGAGAATAGAGATGAATCTTGTAAGTCCTTTTTTTCTGAAAAGTAGCACTACACTACTGTGAGCACTTTATTCTATCCCCGTTTATGAGTACGTCCATTTTTAATACATAAATTAGATTCTTTCACTCTGAAATAAACAATAAAATAAGTTTCACAACGCAATATTGTTAATATTATGAAAAATAAATGATCACACTCACAATACTTGATTGTAAAATATAGTCACTAAGTACTGTAAAAATTGGAATAATAACAGATCCAGACTGAATGATGCTAGGGTGCTTGTGCAATGCTGTAGTAAAAGCAACTTCCGTGTACAGCCTTTAAGATATTGACTATTTCAGTTTTAACTTGCGTAACGATTAACGCAAGTGAAAACTGAAATAGTCAATAACCTCAGTTATGCGCACTAGCGTATAAGTAATACGGATGTACCTCATATATTATAGTTTTTGGTCCATGTGTATTGTAGTTGTGCAATGGTACTATCCTTCTAATGTGATCTCATTTTCATCAAAGTTGTAAGGTAAATAATTTGTTAATAATTAAATTGATTAATGATACTACACAGTGACAGTGACGCTTATTACTCGAAAGTCACAAACCAAAATTCGCAATAAAATTTTATAAATATAATAATAGAATTAATAAGTACCGCATGACATAACCTATTATACATATACAAGTGAATAGATATGTCATACGCATTGTAGTACACGTTTTTGAGAATTTGGACCTAAGGTAGCAATTGTTTTCGTTTTTCAAAATTTATTTTTATATAATTTTTTTTTTGGTTACATTGTAGATGTCGAAATCGGACATGCCAGAGTTTGGGGGCGAGAGCCCTGAAACAGCATTAAGAGATTTGTATGCTGCTATAAAGTTCATCGCTGATGAAAGCAAAAAAATTTTTTATGTCCCCGTAACGGATATACTGAATTTTACCCCACTGGACTTTACAAAGCCCAAACAAGTGAGAAGCGGTGAGGATGTCCTTGGAGATCCAGCGTATGAGCCAGCCCAGGTTCTGGATGTTGCTGGTATGTTTGCATATTCTGTTGTTAATGACATTTTTGTGTAAGTGTGCATTATTTTGAATATATTTTAATCTTTTTCAGAAAACATTGATGATTTGAAGAAAAATGCAAAACGATACAAATTTTGGAGGATAAGAAAGAGTGATGCTCCTGAAATATTGGCAAACACTGATAATCACTTTGATGAAGAAGAGAATTTAAAAATAAGTAAAAGTACAAAAGGAAATAAGAAAGCAGCTTAAAAAGAGGTATGCATAAAATAGTATGATCTTGTCAATTTTAAAAATACATCAAAGACCATACGCAAAATGTTTTATTTATATTGCAGAAGACTGCGTTTTCAATGACCCGACATAGTAACACACAACAAAGATTAGACATCTTAAATCAACAAGAGTTACGCCTAGATTTCAACGAGAAAGTTAACGAGGACATTGACAAAGATGAACTCATACGTCAATTACAAATGAAAATTCAATCATTGGAATCTCAGGGTAATTTAAGGCATGAAGTCGAAAATACGCCAAGTCCTGTCATTCGTGTGACAAGAACTCCAACTATGAGATTACATAGAGTAGATGAGCTGATTCAGACGATACCAGTATCTCCAATACTAGTTTCTACAAGAAGAAAGCGCTCTGAAGAGTCTCATAGTACGTATTAATTTTTTTTTCGTAACAGTAGATATTTCTTGTAAGCATAAATTATTTTTAATTATTACTATTTCTGACAGTACAAGCTGAGCCAAAAACTCCTAAGGGAAGATATACAAGCATTAATTTTCCACGTGAGTTTCAATCCACATATTTTTTAATACAATTCACCTGTGATTCGCATATACTTGAAATGTACTTTCACACACAGCTCGATAAAAGTTAGGAATGGCTTCGACATCTTCAAAGGAATTTAATCAAGAATCAGAGGATGAACAAGCTTTGACAAATAGTGATAACCATAACTTTTCTACGCCTCAAGCAAAAAAACAGCATAAAGAATTATCAATGGAGTCATCTGGTGCACCAACATCACCTATTACTCCAGCAGATGTTTTGCCATCAACACAAAAAAAAAAAAAAAATCAAATCAATCCAAAAAAAGTAATAAGAAAAATAAAAAAATTTTTTATGATGAAACGGAATATGAGAACTTAAATAATAAAAAGGAGGCAATGACTAGTTGGTTGCAGGAGTTAGAAAGTCACAAACCGGTGAGTCACAATAAACGTTAATGCAAAAACTTATTGTGTAGTACAGTATACGAATTATTTATATATATTCAGGTAAAGATGATGCATCTATACTACGGAATCTCTGTATCATACACATGTTGGAAGGAGGCTAGAGAGGAAAAAACATCGTCACTCTTCGTAAGAACATTGTCAACGGGCATTTAGGGAAAAAAAAACTTAATGAGTAAGGCTCTGGAACCTGGAAAAGCTAAGAGTGATTTACCAGGAGAAACTGTTCGAGAACTCCTAACGCCACGTAAAGAAGCAGTACTTAGGCGTAAGTATTTGTTTCATACAGATGTTGAAAATATTTTAAATAATTATACAATGCTATAACACAACATTTCGTTTCAGGGTGTTATGGAGATTACTTGAAAAAACGAGGGTACTTGTCTGCCATTACTGACGAAATTAAGTAAAATCTCGCTTTAGTAGAGGAATTACAAATCAGGAATGATACTAAATTAAAAGAGTACCGTAGCCACATGCGCTGTTACATAAATGCACTCAGAACAAGTGAGAAAAAAAAAATTGCTGAGGCAGCTAACGAAACCGAGACCCAGTCAGGGGAAGACAGTGATGAGTCAAGTGCAGAGTCCGATAATTAAATTAAGCTAAAAAAAAATTTTTTAAGTTAAATTTTACTTACTTATTTTTTAAAACATTAAAGGTTTTAAATAACTTATTATCGAAGACAAAAATATTAAAAAGAGAAATAGTTAAATGTATAATATGATTTGGCTTTCAGTCTGTTGCAGTACTTAAGTACTAACATCTGATTTTTCCGGACCTATAGTAAACGGTTATTATTGTTAAAAATGAACAATATTATGTATAACGTGCTAATTACACGATTTGTTATGCAATTTATTAAGGTACATATAATTATAATTCAAAAATTCCATGGTATCTCTAATAAAATTTTGTAATTTTAAATAAAAAATGTGAATAAAGACTTTTACATACATTTACTACAGAACTTTTAATGAAAAATTTCTAATTTATCAAACAAGTAAGTAAGTAATTAAATAAAGTATCTACGTATATACGTAAGTATATACGTACTTTTATTACATATCTACGTGGAAAGGTCACGTATCAGCATTACGTTGGGTGTCCGCAGCTCATTCAACGCCACGTAATATTAATACGTGACTTAAATACGACGATTCTTATAACCGTTGACAAAACATAACTCTGTTACACAAATTCGATACGTATTTTTATTACGTATCCTACTACCGTCACTTTATTACATAACAAAAGGTCCGAAACGGACACGTATTTTTCTAACGTATTTAATATACGTATTTTCGTTACGTACTACAAACACGTAACATAACGACGCATTAATCTACAATAGGGATGTGTACACAATAATAAGATAAAAAAAGACGCAAACCATACACTTAAGGTACACTGCAGGGGTACTATCCCTTTGAAAGGGACCTGTAAAAAAGGATGCATAGTAGTCTTTGAATCGAAAGATTACATAAAAATTTAAGTGTTGCAAGTATGGAACGTAAGGTTAAAGTGGTCACAACAAAATTAAAATTAAATTCTGACTTTCACGTTTAAAATATGACATTCTTGTGTGAATGATTATATACATGGTTGTATATTTTATTGGCAGTTATGCTACAATAACCTAGTATCTCTTGATTTATTACATTTATTCTGCTTCAAATTACAGTTGATATACAAACTTCTATTTTCATTCATTTATATTTCACTTTTAATTTTAGCGAAGTGCCAGACGTTGTTAAAATGGAGGAACCAAAAACTTCAATAGTATTTCCAAAAGTCTCTACAACAACAATTATTAATAAAGTTAATGGTGAGGTAGATGTGGACTCCGTATTCATAATGGGTAGCAGCCTGCTTCTGTTTAATCCAGAAATTATTACTAAAGTACAAACAAACCAATTAAGATATCATGACTCTCAAAATACAAAGGATATCGTAGCTTTACAAGACTATTTTAATCGACATGCACTTACCATAAGTGACTTGTTATTCAAGGAAGCTTGCATTTTTAACTATGACAGTCAGGCAGTTTATGCAATGTTTGTCGTAAGCAAACATTTTGCGATTAATTGCAACTATGCAAAAGATTTTTGTATGAAGGTATTGCATGCAGCCCTATCTACCTTGGATAGCAGGGAAGACACAAGTTTATTCGATGTTGGAAAAAATACAGAAAACTCTTAAAGTAAGGTATTTAAACGTGACTATGTATCATTTTGTCAGGCTGTAGACAAACACAAAGCCCAGTATCTGCATAGACAACAAGCTGTGGTACAAATCCTATTTTATTCCTGCGTTCATGGAATAAGGTAATATTTTGTTAATATTATTTTTGAAAAAGGTAGTAATACTATTTAACGCTTATTTCTAGGTGCTCTATTCTGGAAGGTATTAAATTTACAAAAAAAATCATCAATCATGAATATTATTTTCATCATGTACTTACACAAGTACATTTTGGGGTAAATATCAAGTGTGACGAAAAGGAAGCATACGCAATCGACATTAATAAAGCTAAGAAGCTTTACGGCTCTAATAAAATGAATTATAAGGCTTCTTTCAACCTGAAAAATTATAAAATTATGGATATTTTTACGGTTACGGTTTGAAAGAAAAATTTGGCATTGAATACGAGCAAACCGATGACTCTGCGAGTCATCAAATTATTGATAAAACATATAGTGCATGTCTTATGAGTTATGTCCTATGTCATGGATTTTCTGGATGCTGGATAAAATAAAGAAATTTCCAAAAGATAGTAGACAATGCTTTGCGGGATTGGACCCAGTACAGAAAATCGCTTATTGAAAGTATGGATCTGCGAATCGAGGTTGTCCACTCTTTTTCTGATCCTCTTGGCCAACTTAGCGAAAATATCATACCACATCATTGGTATTCTACTATAAAAGTTGATCTTAAATGGAAATGCTGTTTCCCCATGTTGGTAAGCCACATGTGTGAACCAGATAATTGTTCGAGTAGAAGGATGAGAAGCATATGTGTCACAAAGCCTTAATCAATATTTGAGTATCATGAATCAAACTATTAAGTACCTAAGAGCATCACCACAAAAAAGGTTGATAAACAATGTGTATGCAGCTCAACAGAAGTAATTGGAATTTATTGCATGAGATACCAGATTTTACGATAGTCAACATTTAAGATCAATAACTAACGTAGAAGGTAAGTCACTTCAACTTATTATTTATTTATGAAAAGCTAATAATTTCGTTTTAAGATTCCTTTTCTTAAATGCTTTTTTTAACATTTTTGTACTGCTTTTTTTACCCTTTTCTGATGTTTTGCTGAGTAACGGTTATTTGCGGTTTTAATTATATTTAGAGGTCTCTTTAAATTTACAGGTAAGACAGCGTCAGAGACACTAAACGTTTCCTTAATTCAAAACTTTTTTGAATTACCAAGAAACGTACAGAAATACTAACATTGTTCGTCGTTAGCACCTGTTTATTTAAAGTAAATATTTACTGAAAATGTCATTCTAAACGTGATTTTTAAGTATGCGTGAGTTATTTTTATGTTATTAAAAATTTAATGAACATTTTAGTTTTTTGTGCCAAAATTTTCATCAAACGGCTGATTTGGATGGAAAAAAAGAAAATCCTGTCATTTTTCTAGAAATATACGATAATATAAACGTTAATGTTAAAGATCCAGAAATTTTGACGAGATATGCTTTTCAGATGTTGGCAGTACTTTGTGACTACATATTGCATAAAAACATTCCAAGCAGAAAAGATATCAATCCCGAAACTTATTACATAAAAGAGAAAAAAAAAGAGACGAAAGACATTGTCATAACGGTAAATAATGTATGAAACTCCATCATAGTATCAAAAACAATGCCAACCTGAATTTTTACTGCCCACTGTTTAGGAAACGTGACAGAATCAGATAAAAATTTGAAGAAAACTATTAAGAACTATTTACATAACCATGTGAGATATTACACTAGAGATTTTATTGAAGGTAGTCAGAATAAGACCTGGTTGTTAGTATTAACCCTAGAAGAATAGAAGAAGAAAAAGCAAAGAGATTAAAATAAACCAACGAATCCATTCTTAAAGGCGCTGATCCTAGAATTACGTCAAGGATCGCAAGACAAACACAAAGAAATCATTACCAATAAAAAGATATGCCTTAAAAATAATATCCTTTAGCATGAGAAAAAAGGAAAACGTCATCAAAAAGAAAAAAATTTTAAAAGCAAAATAAAAAATATCACAAACAGCACTGGCCATAATATATTAGAAAAAACAAACAAATCTTAAGGAAACCAAAAAAAAGTAAAAATACCAAATTTATAAAAAATTATAAAAAATGCTAAAACGACAAAAAAAAACAACAATACTAGAAAAACAACAATGACTTTAACTCCTACTGCTAGAACTTCTACTACTACTACTACTTCTACTACTACTACTACTACTACTTCTACTACCACTACTGCTACGACTACTACTAATACTGCTACTACTACTACTACCACTACTTCTACAATTACTACTACTACTACTACTGCTACTAATACTCCTACCGCAACTACTACTTTTACTGCTACTACTACTACTACCACTACCCGAGTGGGGTTTTCGCTAGTTTCTCCATACCGGGCGCTTTCCCGGGTGGCGGATAGGGGCATCCTGGGACGTGTGTGGCATTAGCGTGTGTATCTGCCGCGGTGTGGACGGGGGACTAGTGCCCCATGTCTTCATTGGTGTGAATGCATGGGGCAGCTCTGCTTGTGCTCCTTGTTCTTCGCGTTTTGCTACTGCCGTGGGTGGCACTCCATTGCTTGATGCGCGCCAACAAAAACTAGTACCTGTCGTGTATAGAAGTAAGCGGCTGTTAAAACATTCTTCTCAGATACATGCATCACACACTTTTACTAAACAAACACAGGGACACTCACGGATTGTTCTGGGTGGCGTGTGGCGGGTCCTTTTCCGGGCTTTCGTTGGAGGCCTGGTGGCGAGTGAAGCCGGACGATGAGGCCCAGGTAAGTCCAGGTAATCCACATCTGATATGGCTGTACGCCTTATAAACAAAAAAGACTTGGTAGGCCGACTAATCTAGGCTTACTACCACTGAGAAGGCTATGTGGCGGCACCTCAGAACCTTACGCCAGCTCGTTTTGTTGGGTTGTCTGCGCGGTCGTGGGACTGTTTGCCTGCCGTAAGTCTCGCTGAGATGACCTTAGTGTACCAACATATATATACATTACACGAACACTATTTTCAGACTTGTTACTCAACGCCAGGGCAGTCTTCATGAGTGGGACTGAGGAAGAGTGGCAACTCCCAGCTGGCCCGAGCAAGTAGCAGTTCTCTCTGGTAACAGAGAGGGCCGCTGCCCTGGTTTTAACCCTTTTCAAATACTTATTTCGATAAAAAAAGGGAAGTGCTGGCCTTCGCGGGTCAGTACGACATTTAATAAGATGCCAAAATAAAAAACGTTGCTGAAAAACATGTACCCCAGGCGGTAACCTCTCTGAGGGAATCCACCGGCAGTTCTGATCTGGTGAAAGCCCTGGTGACTGTCGCAGGCCCCACAAATTCTGAGGAGGGGCCACAAAGAGGTGTCTTAGGAACAACAGGGACCGTTAAATGTTCCATGGCCGTCTTTTACAGACGAAGGACCAAGAGAAAGCCTTTCGAGTATAGGCACAAACGACACCGAGGACAGCAACGTGTCAGTATTTAGCAACCAGACCCTGGGGGAGATTGCCTCTTTAAAAGAAAGTGGTTTCATGCTCAGAATAAAGTGACAGCAAGTTGCTGAAAGAGTTCTATCAGCAACGGAAGACATTACAGAGACGCTTCAAATAATTAACAATAAGTACGGCAACACAGCGAATGCTGTTAAAAACGGGCTCAAAGCTAAGCTTAAACACCTTCAAGAGGCAGAGGGGCTAAAATAAGGCTTTATTTATGAAGAAGAAGTTTATGCGGGTGCTTGTTAGTCAACATTTAAATGCCTGCAGTGAGGGGAACAAAGGCGAGATGATTTTCGACGGCATGTACAGAAGAAAACCCTCAATACTGCCCTTGAAGAAATAGAGCAAAGTAAGAGAAACAGGAGCCCATCGGACAGCCCTCAGAAACGCCAGCAGGCTATATCTTCAAAGAAAAAGTGAACAGGCAGTGGCAAACAAAAGGAAATTCCTATAAATGACAAAACAAGCCAGAAGACAAAAGTCATCGCCACAACAACAGTAGTAGTAAAGATGGTCGAAGGGCAGACCTTTCCTACTGCATTCTCTCAGAAAATTGAAAAGTTGGTAGCCGGACAGGGTACTGTCAAAATGAGCAACAGAAAAGTGACATTAGAGGTCCGAAACCAGGATGCCATCGTAGAGGAAAATAAGGTCAAAGAGGCTTTTGCTAGGAATTTTGGACATCAGAGCCAGGAGCCAGAAGTAGCTCTATTCAAGTCAAATGCCAGAGGACAGAGGCTGGCGTTGATAAGGGTGGACGAAGCAACTGCCAGACAAGTAGAAGAGAAAGGCAGGTTACGAGTTGGCTTCGTAAGCTGCCGAATACGAAGAAGAATTAAAGTAACAAGATGTTTCAAATGCCTGGGATAGTGACACGTTTCAGGCAACTGTAAAAACGAAAACAGATTCAAGCTTTGCTTTTGGTGTGGAAGCTCAAACCACTGGAAGAAAGAGTGTCCAGGCCCAGCACGGTGCTTCTTTTACCCAACAACGGACAACAAGCACAAAGCAGGCAGCGGGAGCTGCCCTTTATTAAGAAGAGCCCTAAAAGAGGCCAGGGATAAGGCCCAAGCAGAATTAAAATAAGGCTAAAAGGCCTTGAGTTGAAAGACAGGCTTATGTTGACCCACGCTGCGCTGGGTACTTTTTAGTTATTAGCAAGGGAAAGCATTAAGCTTATAGTGGTGCTGGCTAAGTAGACGGCCTACTATGAAGCGCTAGACGAGGTGCTGGTCCTGAGGGACCCCGAGTCTTTCTTAGGACTCGAGAGCATCAGCACCTCTAGCAAATGGTGGCAAGTTAGCTCGTTAATGCTGTGAGACGCGATGGTCTCCCTGGTGGCTCCACCCTGAAGTAATGCTAACGCGGTTTTAGGGTGGATCAAAAGCCACGCGGTGTGGGGGGGGGTTCTAGTGGGTATGGGTGGTCTAATAAAAAAAATTCACCAAGTCCCACACTACCGCTGTCCCTACAGTGTACCTCAATGCAATTTCCCTCCCTCCACAAAAAAAAAAAAAAAAAAAGCTACTACTACTGCAACTACAACTACTACTACAACTGCTACTACTTCTTTAACTACTAGAAGCACTACTACTAAAACTGTCAAATTTACTTTCAAATTCGTGCCTTTAGTAAATTTTTTTATTGATTGTTATTAATAACTTAAGTATTTATTGTTGTTGCAGACTATGACACGCTTCAGCGTCGAAGACGATGCAATAATAGTTGAAAAAGTATTAAACGAACAAAAGCTCTTAGAACAAAAACAATTTAAGAAGCTGTGGAATCACATTGTTAAGCTTTTAAACGATAAAGGTTTTGTAAAAAGCTAAAAGTCTATTCGAAGCCAAGCAAAAAAAATTTTCAGGAAAGGACTGATGTACATAAGATAATTTCACTGCATAATAGATAATAAATCTAATATTAAATATGATACAATTAAGTCTCTCTAAGAAAATTAGTTATAAAAAAAAAACCAAAAAAAAAAAAAACAAACTGTGAGAATCTTAAATAAGATACTACTTCTTGCAAGAATAGATAAAGGATAAATACATAACCTAATGGAAAAATAAAACTAATTATAAAAACACAGTTTTCATCACACAACTATAATTTATTTATGCTTAAAAAGTTCTTTTGTCATACGAGAGCAGAGACATTTTCTAATAACCTAGACAATTCAATAAAAATAAAAATTATTCCTATGATGGATTAAAAAAATACAACCTGTTTGAATAACTTTACAGACTTATTATAACTAAAATAAAATTATAAGTATAATAGTCTCGTGACCACTACGTCTCACTATACAAAATTTATCGATTGCGATGGACCGAAACTGTAAAAATATTTAATCAGCCTGTAAATATCTGGAAAAATCATTAGATGTTAGCCCCATGACTTTATTTAGAGTAGACTCCATGAAAATCAAATCTCTGGACTCTTGTATGGTCTGACTAGTCCTTAACATATTTTAAGCGTTACTCAAACATTTAATGCTTTTCCATCCATTAAAACTTTATTAATTAATTAAACATCATAGAAATAGGATGGTCACATGACTTTTAATTCTTACTTCTCTAGAGTTATAAATTGCGATAACAATTAGCTGATACAATGTTTAAACAGCTTGTAAATACTTTCTAAGGTCATTAGTTTGTGTATCTGCCGCTATAAGGACCTTTGTATGATTTTTAGCCTCTAAGACTCGTAATATATTTATTGAATTGTTCAAGTAGTGTTGTCATGTAAGTAGCCCTCAGCTTCGGAGCATGCAAGCAAAATAATCTGAATGTAGACTCCCCAATACGTCAGCCGTATTTTTAAAAGGTTAAATCTTTATTTTTCTTCTATTTTTCTTATCTTCTCTTGTGACCGTATAACTTCATGACCTTGAGAATACAACTCTACTTGACTTTATTTGACTTCCAGCATGAATGCCGTATGTGAGCCCTATTACTCTAATAAATGTGGACTCCATGGAGATCGAAAACCACAACTTTTATACTATCTAACGAATCCCCATCATTTTTTTAACGTTACTCAAACTTATAAATCCTTTTTTACCCATTAAAACTTTGTTAATTATTAAAACCTTATCGAAGTACAATATTCACGGGATTCCAACCTCTTACTACTCTAGAGATATAAATTGCGATAAAAAAGAGCTAATGGAATGTTTAAACAGCCTGTTAATATTTTTCTTAGTCATACATTCCTGTTTCTGCTGCGATAGAGACCTTTGTATAATTTCCAGCCTTGAAGACTTGTAATACTTTTACTATAATGTTTAAGTAGTGAAGTCACGTAACTAGCCCAACTTGACTCCATTTAACTACCAGCAAGCCGTATGTAAGCCGTACAACTCCTTGACTCTGAACATACGACCCTACTTGTTTACTCTTACTCTTTTTGACAACCGACAAGCCATATCAAAGCCCTCCAAACCTAAATGTGATAAGGACTATACAGATATTGGATATCTGAAGTCTAATATGGCCTGACTAGTCCCTGACATGTTTTAAGCGTTACTAAAACATATAAATGCTTTTCCATCCATTGAAACTTTATCAATTATTTAAGTCTTATAGGAGTACGATAGTCATGTGACTATCACCTCTAACTACTCTAGAGATATAGAGTGCGATAAAAAAGCTGATAGAATGTTTAAACAGCCTCTAATAATTTTTTTAAAGTCATAAATTCGTATTTCTGCCACGATAGGGACCTTTAAATAATTTCCAGCCTCGAAGACTTGTAATACATTTATTAAAATGTTTAAGTAGTGAAGTCACGTAACTAGCCCAACTTGACTCCATTTAACTACCAGCAAGCCGTATGTAAGCCGTATAACTCCTTGACTCTGAACATACGACCCTATTTGTTTACTCTTACTCTTTTTGACAACCGACAAGCCATATCAAAGCCCTCCAAACCTATATGTGATAAGGACTATACAGATATTGAATATCTGGACTCTCATATGGCCTGACTAGTCCTTGACATGTTTTAAGCATTACTAAAACATATAAATTCTTCTCTGTCCATTGAAACTTTATATATTATTTGAACATTATAGAAGTACGTAGGTTACGTGACTGTCACCTTTAACTGATCTAGAGATATAAATTGCTTTAAAAAAGAGTTAAGATCATGTTTAAATAGCCTCTATTTATTATTTATTATTTTAAGTCATTAGTTTGTATTTCTGCCGCGACAGGAACCTTTGTATGATATCAAGCCTCTAAGACTTGTAATAAATCTATTAAAATGTTTAAGTAGTGTAGTCATGTGACTAGTGCAACTTGACTTTATTTAAATACCAGCAAGCCATATAGAAGCCCTAATACTTCTTTACTCTGAATATACGACCCTACTTGACTCCTTTTGACAACCGACAAGCCGTATCGTCCCTATGACTCTATGGAATGTGGACTCTGTAAATAACGAAACTCTGGACTCTTATATGACCTGACTAGTCCTTAACATGTTTAAAGTGTTACTGAAACATATAAATGCTTTTCCATCCATTTGAACTCCATCAATTATTTAAATCTTATAGGAGTGTGATGATCATGTGACTATAACCTCTAACTACTCTAAATATATAGAGTGCGATAAAAAAAGCTGATACAATGTTTAAACAGCCTCTAATTATTTTTTAAAGTCATAAATTTGTATTTTTGCCACGACAGGGACCTCTGTATAATTTCCAGCCTCGAAGACTTGTAATACATTTATTAAAATGTTTAAGTAGTGAAGTCACGTAACTAGCCTAACTTGACTCCATTCGACTACCAGCATGCCGTATGTAAGCCGTATTACTCCTTGACTCTGAAAATACGACCCTACTCGTTTACTCTTACTCTTTTTGACAACCGACAAGCCATATCAAAGCCCTCCAAGACTATATGTGATGAGGACTATACATATATTAAATATGTGGACTCTTATATGGCCTGACTAGTCCTTGACATGTTTTAAGCGTTACTAAAACATATAAATGCTTCTCTGTCCATTGAAACTTTATATATTATTTAAACATTATAGAAGTACGTAGGTTACGTGACTGTCACCTTTAACTGATCTAGAGATATAAATTGCTTTAAAAAAGAGTTAAGATCATGTTTAAACAGCCTCTATTTATTATTTATTATTTTAAGTCATTAGTTTGTATTTCTGCCGCGACAGGAACCTTTGTATGATATCAAGCCTCTATAACTTGTAATAAATCTATTAAAATGTTTAAGTAGTGTAGTCATGTGACTAGTGCAACTTGACTTTATTTGAATACCAGCAAGCCATATGAAAGCCCTAATACTTCTTAACTCTGAATATACGACTCTACTTGACTTCTTTTGACAACCGACAAGCCGTATCGTCCCTATGACTCTATGGAATGTGGACTCTGTAAATAACAAAACTCTGGACTCTAATACGACCTGACTAGTCCTTAACATGTTTAAAGTGTTACTAAAACATATAAATGCTTTTCCATCCATTTTAACTCCATCAATTATTTAAATCTTATAGGAGTGTGATGATCATGTGACTATCACCTCTAACTACTCTAGATATATAGAGTGCGATAAAAAAAGCTGATACAATGTTTAAACAGCCTCTAATTATTTTTTAAAGTCATAAATTTGTATTTTTGCCACGACAGGGACCTCTGTATAATTTTCAGCCTCGAAGACTTGTAATACATTTATTAAAATGTTTAAGTAGTGAAGTCACGTAACTAGCCTAACTTGACTCCATTCGACTACCAGCAAGCCGTATGTAAGCCGTATTACTCCTTGACTCTGAAAATACGACCCTACTCGTTTACTCTTACTCTTTTTGACAACCGACAAGCCATATCAAAGCCCTCCAAGACTATATGTGATGAGGACTATACAGATATTGAATATTTGGACTCTAATATGGCCTGACTAGTCCTTGACATGTTTTAAGCGTTACTTAAACATATAAATGCTTCTCTGTCCATTGAAACTTTATATATTATTCAAACATTATAAAAGTACGTAGGTTACGTGACTGTCACCTTTTTACTAATCTAAAGATATAAATTGCTATAAAAAAGTGTTAAGATCATGTTCAAACAGCCTCTATTTATTATTTATTATTTTAAGTCATTAGTTTGTATTTCTGCCACGACAGGGACCTTTGTATAATTTCCAGCCTCGAAGACTTGTAATACATTTATTAAAATGTTTAAGTAGTGAAGTCACGTAACTAGCTTAACTTGACTCCATTTGACTACCAGCAAGCCGTATGTAAGCCGTATTACTCTTGACTCTGAAAATACGACCCTACTCGTTTACTCTTACTCTTTTTGACAACTGACAAGCCATATCAAAGCCCTCCAAGAATATATGTGATGAGGACTATACAGATATTGAATATCTAGACTCTAATATGGTCTGACTAGTCCTTGACATGTTTTAAGCGTTACTTAAACATATAAATGCTTCTCTGTCCATTGAAACTATATATATTATTTAAACATTATGAAAGTACGTAGGTTACGTGACTGTCACCTTTTCACTAATCTAAAGATATAAATTGCTATAAAAAAGTGTTAAGATCATGTTCAAACAGCCTCTATTTATTATTTATTATTTTAAGTCATTAGTTTGTATTTCTGCCACGACAGAAACCTTTGTATGATATCGAGCCTCTAAGACTTGTAATAAATTTATTAAAATGTTTAAGTAGTGTAGTCATGTGACTAGTGCACCTTGACTTTATTTAAATACCAGCAAGCCATATGAAAGCCCTAATACTTCTTTACTCTGAATATACGACCCTACTTGACTCCTTTTGACAACCGACAAGCCGTATCGTCCCTATGACTCTATGGAATGTGGACTCTGTAAATAACGAGACTCCGGACTCTAATATGACCTGACTAGTCCTTAACATGTTTAAAGTGTTACTGAAACATATAAATGCTTTTTCATCCATTTGAACTCCATCAATTATTTAAATCTTATAGGAGTGTGATGGTCATGTGACTATCTACTTTAACTACTCTAGATATATAGAGTGCGATAAAAAAAGGTGATACAATGTTTAAACAGCCTCTAATTATTTTTTAAAGTCATAAATTTGTATTTTTGCCATGACAGGGACCTTTGTATAATTTCCAGCCTCGAAGACTTGTAATACATTTATTAAAATGTTTAAGTAGTGAAGTCACGTAACTAGCTTAACTTGACTCCAATTGACTACCAGCAAGCCGTATGTAAGCCGTATTACTCCTTGACTCTGAAAATACGACCCTACTCGTTTACTCTTACTCTTTTTGACAACCGACAAGCCATATCAAAGCCCTCCAAGACTATATGTGATGAGGACTATACAGATATTGAATATGTAAACTCTTATATGGCATGACTAGTCCTTGACATGTTTTAAGCGTTACTAAAACATGCAAATGCTTCTCTGTCTATTAAAACTTTATATATTATTTAAACATTATAGAAGTACGTAGGTAACGTGACTGTCACCTTCAACTACTCTAGAGATATCAATTGCTATAAAAAAGAGTTAAGATCATGTTTAAACAGCCTTCTTTATTATTTATTATTTTAAGTCATTAGTTTGTATTTTTGCCGCAACAGGAACCTTTGTATGATATCAAGCATCTAAGACTTGTAATAAATTTATTAAAATGTTTAAGTAGTGTAGTCATGTGACTAGTGCAACTTGACTTTATTTAATTACTAGCAAGCCATATGAAAGCCCTAATACTTCTTTACTCTGAATATACGACTCTACTTGACTTCTTTTGACAACCGACAAGCCGTATCGTCCCTATGACTCTATGGAATGTGGACTCTGTAAACAACAAAACTCTGGACTTTAATATGACCTGACTAGTCCTTAACATGTTTAAAGTGTTGCTAAAACTTATAAATGCTTCTTCATCCGTTTGAAACTCATTCAATTGTTTAAATCTTATAGGAGTACGATGGTCATGTGACTATCACCTCTAACTTCTCTAGAGATATAAAGAGCGATAAAAAAGCTGGTAGAATGTTTAAACAGCCTCTAATTATTTTTTAAAGTCATAAATTCGTATTTTTTCCACGACAAGGACCTTTGTATAATTTCCAGCCTCGAAGACTTGTAATACATTTATTAAAATGTTTAAGTAGTGAAGTTACGTACTTAGCCCATCTTGACTTCATTTGACTACCAGCAAGCCGTATGTAAGCCGTATTACTTTTTGACTCTGAAAATACAACCCTACTCGTTTACTCTTACTCTTTTTGACAACCGACAAGCCATATTAAAGCCCTCCAAGACTATATGTGATGAGGACTATACAGATATTGAATATCTGGATTTTAATATGGCCTGACTAGTCCTTGACATGTTTTAAGCGTTACTTAAACATATAAATGCTTCTCTGTCCATTGAAACTTTATATATTATTTAAACATTATAAAAGTACGTAGGTTACGTGACTGTCACCTTTTTACTAATCTAAAGATATAAATTGCTATAAAAAAGTGTTAAGATCATGTTCAAACAGCCTCTATTTATTATTTATTATTTTAAGTCATTAGTTTGTATTTCTGCCACGACAGAAACCTTTGTATGATATCAAGCCTCTAAGACTTGTAATAAATTTATTAAAATGTTTAAGTAGTGTAGTCATGTGACTAGTGCACCTTGACTTTATTTAAATATCAGCAAGCCATATAAAAGCCCTAATACTTCTTTACTCTGAATATACGACCCTACTTGACTCCTTTTGACAACCGACAAGCCGTATTGTCCCTATGACTCTATGGAATGTGGACTCTGTAAATAACAAAACTTTGGACTCTAATATGACCTGACTGGTCCTTAACATGTTTAAAGTGTTACTAAAACATATAAATGCTTTTTCATCCATTAAAACTCCATCAATTGTTTAAATCTTATAGGAGTACGATGGTCATGTAACTATCACCTCTAACTACTCTAGAGATATAAAGTGCGATAAAAAAGCTGATAGAATGTTTAAACAGCCTCTAATTATTTTTTAAAGTCATAAATTCGTATTTTTGCCACGACAGGGACCTTTGTTTAATTTCCAGCCTTGAAGACTTGTAATACATTTATTAAAATGTTTAAGTAGTGAAGTCACGTAACTAGCCTAACTTGACTCCATTCGACTACCAGCAAGCCGTATGTAAGCCGTATTACTCCTTGACTCTGAAAATACGACCCTACTCGTTTACTCTTACTCTTTTTGACAACCGACAAGCCATATCAAAGCCCTCCAAGACTATATGTGATGAGGACTATACAGATATTGAATATTTGGACTCTAATATGGCCTGACTAGTCCTTGACATGTTTTAAGCGTTACTTAAACATATAAATGCTTCTCTGTCCATTGAAACTTTATATATTATTCAAACATTATAAAAGTACGTTGGTTACGTGACTGTCACCTTTAACTGATCTAGAGATATAAATTGCTTTAAAAAAGAGTTAAGATCATGTTTAAACAGCCTCTATTTATTATTTATTATTTTAAGTCATTAGTTTGTATTTCTGCCACGACAGAAACCTTTGTATAATTTCCAGCCTCGAAGACTTGTAATACATTTATTAAAATGTTTAAGTTGTGAAGTTACGTAACTAGCCCATCTTGACTTCATTTGAATACCAGCAAGCCGTATGCAAGCCCTATTACTTCTTGACTCTGAATATACGACTCTACTCTACTTTTTTTGACAACCGCCAAGCCGTATCTAAACCCAACAACCCGAATAACCCTATAACTTCTTGACTCTGAATATTGGACCCTACTCGACTCTATTCAACTACCACTAACCCGTATCTAAACCGACCCTGACTCTATGTGATAGAAACATTATAGATATTATATATCTGGGCTCTAATATGGCCTGACTAGTCCTCAACATTCTCAAGCGTTACTTAAACAAATAAATTCATTTCCATACATTAAAACTTTATATATTCTTTAAACATTGTTGAAGTACGTCAGTCACCCGACTATTATTACTAACTCCTCTAGAGATTTAAAATGCGATAAAAGAGAGCTGATATAATGTTCCAACAGCCTCTATTTATTTTTTAAAGTCCTGAGTTTGTATTCCTTTTGCGACAGGGATCTTTGTATGATTTTCAGCCTTTAAGACTTGCAATAAATTTATTCAAATTTTTAAGAAGTGTAGTCATGTGACTAGCGCAACTTGACTCTATTAAAATACCAGCAAGCCGTATTTAAACTCTATAACTTCTTGACTTTGAATATTTGACACCATTTGACTTTATGCAACTACCGACAAGACGTATCTGAACTAAATAACCCTAATAACCCCAAGTTGACTACTCCGACAAGGAAACGTACATAACGGTCAGCAACTATTTACATTAGCATTGTAATGTTGCGTCTGGTACGTTTTTTCGTCAGAAGTGTCAAACTATCTTCGTCTCATAGGACAAGTATCATGACAGTTGGGAAAGTAAGTTATGAAAACGTTCTTATTCTAAGAAGCACCGCAAGTCCATCTTGTTTTTAAGTGTTTGAAGTATTAAGATACATTTGATGTAATTAATACCATCACAGGCATTGTTTACCTGTTTTTTACAGTTAGCTGTAAAATATTGAAGTATTGTCGCTTAATTTTACCGCTTCTTTTTCCCTAAATTCGAATGAAAAAATTATACCGTTAATTTATGCTTATAACACGATGTTTTTTTAAGAGCCAGTTTGAAACATATTCTTATTTTCTAAATTTTTACTTATAAATTTGATACGACGTAATTTTTTACTATACTTTAGGGTTATTGGGTCATTGGGTTATTGGGTTATTGGGTTATTGGGTTATTGGGTTTGGGTTATTGGGTTATTGGGTTATTGGGTTATTGGGTTATTGGGTTATTGGGTTATTGGGTTATTGGGTTATTGGGTTATTGGGTTATTGGGTTATTGGGTTATTGGGTTATTGGGTTATTGGGTTATTGGGTTATTGGGTTATTGGGTTATTGGGTTATTGGGTTATTGGGTTATTGGGTTATTGGGTTATTGGGTTATTGGGTTATTGGGTTATTGGGTTATTGGGTTATTGGGTTATTGGGTTATTGGGTTATTGGGTTATTGGGTTATTGGGTTATTGGGTTATTGGGTTATTGGGTTATTGGGTTATTGGGTTATTGGGTTATTGGGTTATTGGGTTATTGGGTTATTGGGTTATTGGGTTATTGGGTTATTGGGTTATTGGGTTATTGGGTTATTGGGTTATTGGGTTATTGGGTTATTGGGTTATTGGGTTATTGGGTTATTGGGTTATTGGGTTATTGGGTTATTGGGTTATTGGGTTATTGGGTTATTGGGTTATTGGGTTATTGGGTTATTGGGTTATTGGGTTATTGGGTTATTGGGTTATTGGGTTATTGGGTTATTGGGTTATTGGGTTATTGGGTTATTGGGTTATTGGGTTATTGGGTTATTGGGTTATTGGGTTATTGGGTTATTGGGTTATTGGGTTATTGGGTTATTGGGTTATTGGGTTATTGGGTTATTGGGTTATTGGGTTATTGGGTTATTGGGTTATTGGGTTATTGGGTTATTGGGTTATTGGGTTATTGGGTTATTGGGTTATTGGGTTATTGGGTTATTGGGTTATTGGGTTATTGGGTTATTGGGTTATTGGGTTATTGGGTTATTGGGTTATTGGGTTATTGGGTTATTGGGTTATTGGGTTATTGGGTTATTGGGTTATTGGGTTATTGGGTTATTGGGTTATTGGGTTATTGGGTTATTGGGTTATTGGGTTATTGGGTTATTGGGTTATTGGGTTATTGGGTTATTGGGTTATTGGGTTATTGGGTTATTGGGTTATTGGGTTATTGGGTTATTGGGTTATTGGGTTATTGGGTTATTGGGTTATTGGGTTATTGGGTTATTGGGTTATTGGGTTATTGGGTTATTGGGTTATTGGGTTATTGGGTTATTGGGTTATTGGGTTATTGGGTTATTGGGTTATTGGGTTATTGGGTTATTGGGTTATTGGGTTATTGGGTTATTGGGTTATTGGGTTATTGGGTTATTGGGTTATTGGGTTATTGGGTTATTGGGTTATTGGGTTATTGGGTTATTGGGTTATTGGGTTATTGGGTTATTGGGTTATTGGGTTATTGGGTTATTGGGTTATTGGGTTATTGGGTTATTGGGTTATTGGGTTATTGGGTTATTGGGTTATTGGGTTATTGGGTTATTGGGTTATTGGGTTATTGGGTTATTGGGTTATTGGGTTATTGGGTTATTGGGTTATTGGGTTATTGGGTTATTGGGTTATTGGGTTATTGGGTTATTGGGTTATTGGGTTATTGGGTTATTGGGTTATTGGGTTATTGGGTTATTGGGTTATTGGGTTATTGGGTTATTGGGTTATTGGGTTATTGGGTTATTGGGTTATTGGGTTATTGGGTTATTGGGTTATTGGTTATTGGGTTATTGGGTTATTGGGTTATTGGGTTATTGGGTTATTGGGTTATTGGGTTATTGGGTTATTGGGTTATTGGGTTATTGGGTTATTGGGTTATTGGGTTATTGGGTTATTGGGGTTATTGGGTTATTGGGTTATTGGGTTATTGGGTTATTGGGTTATTGGGTTATTGGGTTATTGGGTTATTGGGTTATTGGGTTATTGGGTTATTGGGTTATTGGGTTATTGGGTTATTGGGTTATTGGGTTATTGGGTTATTGGGTTATTGGGTTATTGGGTTATTGGGTTATTGGGT